>NW_015173702.1:452771-481058 GCF_001447785.1 Gekko japonicus | reverse complement strand
GCAATTACTGTTCTTGCCCATTTCAGGTGGTAAGAAGGTTATGTGTCTGAAAGGCAGAGCTTGATACTGATTAGTCATTTTATTTTTAAATTTACAGATTTAACTTGGATCCAGAAAAAAAATGTACAGACAGCATGCTGTGGGAAGCTTTGGAAATAGCACAACTAAAGCATGTGGTGAAAGCTTTACCTGGGGGACTAGGTAATAATTTCCTCATCTGTGGAGGGATCTGTATTAAAACACTTCTGTTTGAACCTTAACTAGTACATAGTACAAAACGTGCAAATAGTATTGTAGAGCTGTTATTACTTTTGATCAGGACTCTTTTTGTAGAAAAAGCCCAGCAGGAACTCATTAGCATAATAGGCCACACCCAAACAGCAGAAACCCATTAGCATATTAGGCCACACCCCCATGTTGCCAGAAGTGTGGTCATCCAGCCACACCCACCTTTTGCTTCTTATCCTGCTTAACTTGTTTGTTGTCAAAACAGTTTTGACAAAACCAATAAAAACATTATGTTTTTTAAAAGTTTCAACTGAAGAACAACAACAACAATTACAATTTTGTTTACTCCAGATGCCATTGTCACAGAAGGTGGAGAAAATTTCAGCCAAGGGCAAAGACAGCTCTTCTGCTTAGCCAGGGCATTTGTACGGAAGACAAGTATCTTCATCATGGATGAAGCCACCGCTTCTATCGACATGGCAACTGTGAGTTCATTGTTAAGCTTTATTTACAAATGACAGGAAGTAAAACTTGGTGGGCTTTTTAGTAGTAATTAGTTGGTTTGTAATAATTGATTCCATTTTATGTAAATAGCTGAATTAATGGAAACATTACCTGTTTATGTAGGAAAACATTCTTCAGAAGGTTGTGATGACTGCATTTGCTGATCGTACTGTAGTAACAATTGCAGTAAGTATACACTATATTTTGCTACAGAAGATCTAAGTATCTGTAATGTTATTTCAAGTCTTCGATTAGCCGGATCTCTTGATTTGTTGTCACTCGCTTGTTACATAATCTACCCAATTAAAGTGAAAAGTTTTCTTTCATTTTCACTATATTATAACATATTTCATATCAGTGTACAGTTTCGTATAAGAAAATATATAATCCAAAAATTCTCGGGTTTTTGTTAAAAAAAATTAGCAGGATCAATTGCAAATGTGTTTGTAGGCGAAAGTCATTTCTCTTAGTTTAGGCATATTGCAAAACCAAATAAATGTAGCCCATGCATAATCTTGTAAACTTCAATCATTCTCAGAACTAATGAGAATGTCCAGTAATTTCTACCAGCAGAGAACAACCAACACAGAAAAAAGGTGAGGGCCGGCAATTTTGAGTTCAACGAGAGCTGAAAAGCAGTGACAGAAGTCCGTTGTATTTTGAGAACTGCCCTGAAGTGATGTCATTTGGGATTTTCTGCAAAGCTGATGGTTTGTTCATGACTTGTTTGTTTCGGACGTAACATGAACTGGGATCCCCAACTGGTGTGTGTGTATTATGAAGTGTTTATTGCAGCTATTGAATAAAACTGAAATGCCAGTAGCTAAGCAGGTAAAGTACTTGGGTGGGTGAAATTAGTAAAAAGCTTCAAGCAGCTACTATTCTGCTGAGCCCCTATCTATACCTTGTGGCTAATAGCCACTGATGGACCTCTGCTCCATATGCCTATCTAATTCCCTTTTGAAGCCGTCCATGCTTGTAGCCACCAGCACTTCCTGTGGCAGTGAATTCCATGTGTGAATCACTCTTTGGGTGAAGAAATACTTCCTTTTATCCGTTCTAACCCGACCGCTCAGCAATTTCATGGAGTGCCCACGAGTTCTTGTATTGTGAGAAAGGGAGAAAAGTACTTCTTTCTCTACCTGTTCTTTCCCATGCATAATCTTGTAAACTTCAATCATTCTCAGAACTAATGAGAATGTCCAGTAATTTCTACCAGCAGAGAACAACCAACACAGAAAAAAGGTGAGGGCCGGCAATTTTGAGTTCAACGAGAGCTGAGAAGCAGTGACAGAAGTCCCATATGATCAGGGTTTATGAAAGACATGGCAGAAAAAGTTTAAATAGAAGTGCCAAGTAACTCCCTAGATCAGGATGCAGGCTGCACTCAGAATGAAATAATCAGATCTGTCTTTTGAAGCCAGTATGAATTATGTAGATGTATTTCTATCTTTGGCAATTATATTTATAATTTTTGTTATGTCTGTTTGCTTTGCAGCATCGGGTGAACACTATCCTTAATGCGGATATGGTTATTGTAATGAAGAGAGGAGTTATTCTAGAATATGAAAAACCAGAGATTCTGCTGGAGCAAGAAGGCAGCGTGTTTGCTTCCTTTGTCCAAGCAGACAAGTAGATTAGTAAATTTCAGCTCTGGAAGAGCAGTTTTAGTATCCATTATCTAAACATGTAAATTACCTGTAAATAAATATTATTTACCAATAAATTACTTTGTTTTTCCACTCTTGAGAAATCGGAATCTGTTTTACCACTTAATTATGACTGGTTGTCTTTGCCTGTTCAATTTTTTGAGCCCTAGAGTTCCTAGACAGTAATTATTGTTTACTTGTTGGTACCTGCATCTCAGTTTGATTCACCCCTAAAATTGATTGCAAACCAAAGAATTTTAAAAAGCAAAGTTACAAAATCAGGTTTAGATTATGTAGAATCTTAAATAAGGTTCCTCAAATCTTCAAAATTCAAATCCAGAATAACAGCCTCACACCTGTCCAGCACTTGTTCATGCCTAATCAGCAACTACTCTAAATAGTTCCATAATTGTGGAGCAACCAAAAATACCTCCAAATGTATTGTAGGCCTCTAGACATGTTACCTCTGTTTGCATCCAGATTGCAGCTTCATATTTCAAGACTTTGAAGAATTAAGTGGAAATGTTCAGGAAACTGTGCTGCTGAAAGTAGCCATGATACCTTATATGACTGGCTAAGTATCAGGTTGGACGGACCTTGGGGGTTCGCTTCAGCTTGCAAATTAACGATGCAACCACAGACACAGCTCCCATCAGCAGTGGAAATATGTTAAAACAGTTTGTTTAATAGATAAAACAGTCTTTACACTCACGGGCTGTGTGCAGGGCAGAAAACAGCCCTCGTTGAAGCCGTCGGCATTAAAACTCGTAACTTACAAAGATAAAATGACCATTCATAAAAGGAAGCTGCAGCTTTTCACCAATCATTCCTCGCAGCATATTACATAGCCAAGTCAGCCAGGGAAGGCGATCTGGGCTGTCTTCCAGGACAATTCATCACATCAACGCCAAAGAAACTCTGGTGCGTCCTGTAACCATAATAATCCTGTCTGACTAAAGCTCCCTTTAGATAATGAAACCTTGCAGCTGCTGGTAATTACCACGGCACGCAGCCTCCCCCCCCCAAAGGTAGAATCCTGCCCAAACTTACGCTCTGTTCTGATCACTGGGGCTTAACAATTTGTAAACTCATTTCTCTCATCCCTTACACTAAGCTTTTCCTTGTATTAGTTGTTCAAGCACTCATAATAATCCCCAGGGAAATGATATATTTCCTAGTGAGTTCAATGGCAAAATTCCCATTAGGACTGAGGAAGTGAATGAGAAAATTGATCAACCTCTAATCCTGGGGGTTCCGGACTGTGTTTCTGTTGCTGCTCTGAGAGAAGAGTTTGCACTGAGATCACTGGAGGTCACATGCCTGGTTCCAAGTTATGAAAAGGAAGGTTCTCTTTTCTATCAATGGCTTTGGGCTACTAGCCAGAGATAAGCAAGATCATTATGAGAGCGGATGGTCCAACTTATTGATGAAAAAATAAGGATGCTAGGGATAGAAATGGAGTTGGGTAAAGTTGCAGAAATTTCTTTTTTTAAAAAAGAGAATAGTTTAGTTAGACAGCATATGTACCCCCCTCCCCTGCCATCCCTGCCATTTTGTTTTGGGTTTTTTTTAAGCCCCCGGAGGGGATTTTTTATTGATTTTTTAAACACTACAAAAACTAGAACAGAAAAGGGGGAAAGGAAAAAAAAGGGAAAGGGAAAGCTACATATAAGGGAGAAAGTAAAGAACCCACTACTAACTAAAAACCCAAGATAGGCGATCTCCAACTAGCTTTTTATACTTCATTCAGACTTTTCATCTTTGTACTTCTTATGAACTGTGTCAATCTTTTAACCCTTTTAACCATCCCCAGTTACATTTAATTGCCCAATAACAGTGCCCCCCATCATCCCCTAGAACCATCCCTGCCATTTTGAACCTGTAGTAGAGCATTTTTTTAAAATGCTGTAGTGATGTTTTATTTAGCACTGTAGAATATGCCATAAAATACTGGAGGAAAGTTATGCCCTAAGAATATAAAGTAGAAGAAGAAGAAGAAGAAGACGAGGAGGAGGAGGAGGAGATTGGATTTATACCCTGCCCTTCACTACTCGAAGGTGTCAACAGACAGATGTGTGGTTTTTTTCATGGTGGGGGGGTGCTTCAGTCACTCCTAAGCTCTTCTTTCAATTTCAATTTCAATTTCATTTTTAAATAGTAAGTCCATCTGCAGAAACAAGATTGGGGGGGACATACAGATCAGAGGCCTTTTAAAAATTTCCTTCTGCTCTGTGTGCAGCTCAGAAAGAACATTGGCAAGAAATCTGCACACCGTACATGTTCATGCTCTTCATTTGGCTGTTACTTAAAATGGTTTGGTACAGTTTCAAAGGGACAACTAACTGGGATGTATAAGGAATGACAAGATTGCCCATTGGAAACAATGGGAGAGGCTTGAAGGCCCAATGGAGATAATGGGAGCCAGGAATGCTAGTTGAGTTGTATGGACTCCATTGAAATATCATTACAGCGCAAAAATGTTGCAGTGAAAATGCAGAATGAATTTTCATTGCAATGTCTGTAGGCGCAGATAGACTCTTCTGGGACTGGAATGAAGGACCTCAGAGTGGAATGACGGTCCCCAGGAACAGAGTCAGTGCTCTTGGGACTGGAATGATAGCCCTACAGAGTGGAATGGCAGCCCTTGGAAGTAGCAGAAGTATTCTGGGATGGGAATGACAGACCCTGTGTCTGTGGTCGTCACTACATTCTCTGGCAGCTAATTCCACATTTTAATCACTTGTCTAAAGAAAACGTTCATACTGAATCTACTCCCCATCTGTTTCATTGGATGGCCTTGCGTTGTACTATTTGGGGAGAGGGAGAAAAATTATCTTTGTGAGCTCTCTCCACCCCATGCATAATTTTATAAACCTTTATCACGTCCACACACACCCCTCACTCATCTCTTTTCTAAAGTCCCAGACTCGTCAGCCTTTCTTCATAGGGAAAGTGCTCTAACCCCCTAATCATCTTGGTTGCCCTCCTCTGTACTTGTTCCGCTCTGCGATGTCCTTTTCGAGATACAGTGACCCAAACTGTACACAGTATTTCAGTCTAGGCCGCACAGAGGCATTATAATATCAGCTGTTTTATTTTTAATCCCCTTCCTAATCCTTAATTTAGTGTTTGCCTTTTTCACTGCTACAGCACATTGGGCTGACATTTTCACTGAGCTATCTACTACAACCCCAATATCTTTTTTCCCCATCTGTCTCAGCAAGTTCAGACTCCATTAGCCTACACTTGAACGTAACATTTTTTGTTCCACTGTGCATCACCTTACACTTACCAACATTGAACTTCATTTGCCACATTGTTGCCCAGTCACCCAGTTTGTGGAGGTCCTCTTGCAGCTCTTCACAGTCAGCCTTGGTTTTCACCATCCTGAATAATTTTGTGTCATCTGCATACTTGGGCCACTATACTACTCAACCCTAGTTCCAGATGATTTATGAATAAATTAAATAGTACCATCCCTAATCATTGTGGGACCCCGCTGCTTGCTTCTGTCATTGTGAAAGAGAGTCCATTTATTCACACTCTTTACTTCCTTACATTTAACCTTTTTTTAAAATCATAAAATAACCTGTCTACTTATCCCATGACTGCTAAATTTACTCAGGAGTCTTTGGTGAGATAACTTTTCAAAAGCCTTTCAAAAGTCCAGGTATATAATGTCTACTTCAAAAGCTTGGTGAGGCAGGACTTCCCTCTGCAGATGCCATGGTGATTTTCATCTGCAGACTTTGTTCCTCTATGTGCCTGATAATTTGATCTTTGATTAGTCCAGCCCTGACAGGGACGGTCATGTCCGGACTTGTCCAGGGACAAACCTCAAGCTTCGCGCCTAAAGACAATGGGACAGGAGGATCCTAGCCCGCCCTATCAGAGGGCTAGGTCCCAGAACGTGAGGCCAATAGGTCTCTTGGTCACTGTAAATAGCCTATCGGGAAGTGGTGTGTGTGTTGTGGTGGTGGGTTCTGAGGGAATATAAGCCGGCCTGCGAGTCGGCCAAAGTGTCTAGTTCCTGACTGAATAAAGTATGCTTTGCTGAAATCACCCTCCGTCCGCATACTTTTCACATATTCAAAAGTTAAAACATTTTAAACATTTAGAACCATCAGATAACCTAAGTGCTAGTGATAGTAATCGTCTTTCAGTGATTAAGATGGCATACTATATAGTATACAAACTTTTTAGTGATTAAAAATATTATTAGAATAATGTATAGTGGGTATGCCGTCTCAGTTCTGTCTCATCCTACCCTGTCTTCCTATTCTCGCATTTTATAATAAAACAATCTCACTTCGTGTCCTAAAGATGCACGTAGAAACAGTTTCCGCCGACTGAAATAGCACCAACCCACGCTGCCTCAACAATATCTTCTGCAGTTGCTTCGAATACCCACTCAGTGCCATCAGTACTTGTGTCATTCTGTGCACCATCGTAATAATCATTGGCAGACATGGACACAGACTGTATTTTGTATGACATTTTCTTTCTTGTATTACCAGCATCACCTATATCCCCCCACCGCCCCACCCCCCCAATATGAAAGCACAGTTGGAGAAACCTTCTTGCACTAGACCATACTTTTCATGTGGTTTTCCTTTCTTGTAGTCAGCCAGCTGAAAACTACCACTGAGCATTTTGCAATATCTCCCTCCCCACTTTGCAAAAGAGTGCAGAAGGGAAATGAAAGGAAGCAAAGGAGAGGGGCGGGGATAAAAAGGAGGAAAGCCTGAAGGAGGGATGGAACCATAAGGCCAGCTGCCTGCCGGTCCTCCTGATCCTCCAGTGGATGCCCTTTCATTTGAATGAAGGAAACTAATACCAGGGCCTACCCTAAAACAAGGGGCTGCGGTGGCTCAAGTGGTTGAGACGCTGAACTGCAGGCCGTGGAAGGTTAGTAGTTCAGCAGTTCGAGACCCAAGTGTGCCGCATGACGGAGTGAGCTCCCGTCTCTGGTCCCAGCTCCTGCCAACCTAGCAGTTTGAAAGCAAGAAATTGCAAGTAGATAAATAGGTACCGCTTCTGTGGGAAGGTCACAGCGTTACGTGTGCCTCGGCATCTAGCCATGCCGGCCACATGACCATGGAAACGTCTTTGGATGGTGCTGGCTCTTCAGCTTGGAAATAGAGATGAGCACCGCATCCCTAGAGTCACATTCGACTGGCTTTCAAGCAAGGGAAACCTTTACCCTAAAACAGCCACATCCTTTCTGAAAAGCTTGGTGAGTGCCAGGGGAAGTACTAGTGGGTGCCATGGTTCCAATGGGTGCCACATTGCTACTACTAAGCACTACTAACTCACTACCTGGAAGCTTTTCTTTGTCCCCTTTTAGAAGGGGGGGGGGAATATCATAATACCTGTGTTACCAAAAGTACTATTTTTGTTATTATGGTGAGAAGCGGATGCAAGAGAACTTGTTTTGCTGAATTGCTCTATGTATATGTTTTTATTTCACATTTGTTGCAAGTTGCTTTGGAATTTATTGTTTAAAAATAATAGAAATATCACTGGATAATAGCCACTTTGGGTCCCCATTGGAGAGAAAAGCAGCGAACTGATAGCTGATCACATACAAATTATAATATTAACTAAGGCTTTTTAGAATTGTAAGAGAAACTGTGTAAAATATAAAGCTCTTCCACCAGGCTTTTGAGTAGGAGCCGCCGCCACTTCAATTCCATCACCAATATGTTTGCAGCATCACACCACTACCACTAATATGTGGTTCCATCTGGGTGCGAGGTGACCCTGGAAGGAGAGGGTGCTGACAAGTTGTGGGACCAATTGCCATTTGAGGAAGTTCTACCCCATCTTGCACTGACACTTTGTTGTTGTACTGCATTGTTTTATGGTTTTAGACTGTTTTATCTGTTTTAATTCTGGCACTTGTGCCTCATTGTTAGCCGCCCTGAGCCTTCGGGGAGGGTAGGATATAAATCCAAAAATAAATAAATAAATAAAGACTCTTATTCTCATCCTAATACACAAATCCAAAATTCTTGGTATTGGATACAAAATTCTGTTGCATAAAAGGAAGCCATTTCTCTTAAGGGGCGGGGGGGGGGGGTTTTACAGGTTTTTAACTACTGGGATAGTAAAACATTTTCCCAGGTACAAGATGCATTCAGTACTGGAATGCAGTATCCCTGTAACAGGGATAAGGAAAGTCATGGGGAACAATGCAAAACAACTGAATAATAGTTGTATCTTTATTGCTCTACAAACTGACCATGCAGAAAGGCCCAAAGAGACATAAAAATGAAAACAAAAAAGCAGGTACCAAATAGCGCTGAAAGGACAGTCCCCTTGCAGATTGGTTCTATATTCTGTACTAGCAGTAAAGCCCGTTGTGGAAATAAATACAACGATATCTAGAAAGAGGCTCTGGGGGAGTGCTGTGGCAGTTGTAATTTTGAGTGATCTGTAGCCCTCACTTGGAAATTGGCAACAATTGTTACCCAGGATGAAATGGCTGGTTTGGAGGGTGGAGTCTATGGCATTCTACCTGTCTGATGTCCCACCCCTCCGCAAACCCCACCCTCTCCAGGCTCCACCCCTCAAATCCCCAGGAATTTGCCAGCCTGGAGTTGGCAACCCCATCTCCTTCGCAGCTAACCATCAACCTACCATTATCTGCCCCTTTGACTTCAGCTGACTTCCGCCCTCCCTTCTGCAGAGCAATTGTAATTTTGAGTGGTCTCCAGCCCTCACCTGGAGATTGGCAACAATGGTTCCCCATGAGGGACTGAGTGGTTTGGAGGGTGGAGTCTATGGCATTGTACCTGTCTGAGGTCCCACCCCTCCTCAAACCTCACCCTCTTCAGGCTCCATCCCTCAAATCTCCAGGAATTTCCCATCGGGAGTTGGCAACCCTATCAGGATTGGCCCCAATATGTTTTCTCCCAAAGGCCAAAGTAGGTGACAGGACCAAGCTTAGTTGCCTACCAACAGGCACTGAGGGGAAAGTAGGGTTGCCAGCTATAAGGAGGGAAATACCTGGAGGTTTGGGGGGTGGATTCTGTAGAGGGCAGCATGGGGGGGGCGGGGGCGGAAGGACTCAGCAGGTATAATGTCATAAGGTCTACCCTCCAAAGCAGGCATTTTCTCCAGGGGAAACTGTCATCTAGAGATCAATTTTAGCAGTGGGAGATCTCCAGGTCCCACCTGGAGATTGGCAACCCTAGGGGAAAGTCAGCTGCACAGCAGGAGGTTGAAGAGAATGGTTTGATGGGTGCTGGGCCAAGATTGGCAACAATAGTTCCCCAGGAGCAAATAGCTGGGTTGGAGGGTGGAGTCTATGGCACTGTAACCTGTCTGAGGTCCCCCTCTCCGGCCTCCACTCCTCAAATCTCCAGGATTTTCCATACCTAAAGCTGGCAACTTTATCTCCTATCCTGGAAGTTTCCAACTTGGAGTTGGCAACCCTATGTCCTTTCCAGGCAACCATCAGCCTAACCTTTATCTGCCTGTCTGTCTTCGTTTACTTCCCCCCCCCCGCCTCTGCCTAGGGAAAGCAGCTGTCATCATTCTCCTCTCCCCCTATGAGGTATGTTAAGGTTGAAAGTGTGTGAATGGTCCATAATCCCCCAGGCAGCTTTTAAAACATGATCCTGGGACCTGCACACCACCAGACATTCCAACTGCCTTGCAGGGGGGGGGAGTATGAGGTGTGGAATGCAGTGAAGTCCAATCAGCTTCCATATGCAAAAGACCTTGAAGGTTCCATATGCAACTGACATTCCAACTGCCTTGCGGGGAGGGGGGTGAGTTTGAGGTGTGGAATGCAGTGAAGTCCAATCAGCTTCCATATGCAAAAGACCTTGAAACGCTGGGCGGGACTGCACAAAGCAGCCAGTCAACCCAGCCAGCGTCTTCTGACTGATAGTTCAAGCGTCCATACACTAAAGGGGCCAAATTTAGAATGTTCATATAGAATGTTCTTACTCAATTATATATAAGGAGAGATAATGTAGTCATGCCAATTCCCAGTAGAGCTAAGGATTATGGGGGGGGGGGGCGTTTCTCATCTAACTCAAAAAAGATGTTTTTAAAGTAAATATTTCTGTCAGAGGCTCTTCGGACAAAGATACACAAATTGACTTTCAGCTTTTACTGTTCATTGGATAAGCTCATATGAAACTATTTGCATCACTGTTAATATACTATTCAGAAAACCTGTGCTAGTAACAGTGTAACAATCTAAAATGTTGTAATGAGTAACTCTGTGTATATTGATGGTGCATAAATGCCTATTAAGAGTTAGAGATTCACCTGGCCGTGCTAGATTCTGCGACACTATATTGATTTGGCTATTAAGTAACTAAAGCCCCCCTTAGGTTGGTAGCAGGCCAATCGGATAGAATCAAGGTACAGTTTCTCCTTGCTTCACGAGATCCGGAGATCATTGAACTGACCGCTAAGTTTCTCCATGGTTTTATAAAACGGAAGAGTGACCCTGATCATATTAATGATTCTTAATTTATAACTCTAAAAACTTAAGTTTAAAAGTTTAGAAGGCCAATTTATTTTATGATTCAGGCATCTTTTGTATGGTCAAATCTAGCTTGTGACAACTTGAGTTAGGCCTGACATAGCCACGACTGTCTATTTTATAATTTCTTTTGGATTGCATTATTGGTAAACGCTTCTAATATTGTATGCCAATAAAAGGTATTTGAATTGAATTGAATATTAAGTAACTGCAGTTCTATACATTCTTCCAGATGATAGCAATTCAAGATGTTCTTATTCCAGAATTGAATAATAAATGGTCTGGTATCTACTTATATGTTTATTGGATGTAAATTCAAAATGCTCTCAAAAATATTACTGTATATTATGTAGAGAAAGAAGATAAATTCCAGAGGAGTATCCACGCTAGTCTGATGCGGCAAAAGCGAACAGGAGTCTGTTGGCAGTGGCACCTAGAAATAAATATGTTTGTCCATTGTGGACTAAGGTTCTCCCCCAGATAAGCAGCCAAACCTAATTACATAGAAAATATATATTTTCTCTTTTTTGTGTGTGGCTTGCGTGTGCGTGTGTGCAGGGGCGGATTCACCATGAAGCAGATGAGGCACGTGCTTAGGGCACCAGGGCCAAAGGGGGCACCACAAAGTTGGGGAAAGGGCGAAAAGCTTTGTTTTGTACAGTATATTGTGTTATCATATGAATAAATTTTTGTGCTGCTGCAACCTGCATTGTATATCTGGTCAGACAGGTCAACAACTAAAATGGACTGGGTCAGTGTGGAAAGGAGGAGGGGGGCACCAAGATTGGTCAGTGCTGAAGGCACCCGTGAGCCTTAATCTGCCCCTGCGTGTGTGTGTATGTGTGCGCGCGCTTGCATGCCTGGAAGTCATGGTGACTTCCTAGTGGGGTCTGGACATTTCAGAGAGGTGGCTTACTATTGCCTGTCTCTGTGTCCCGAGCCCTGGTATTCCTTGGAGGTCTCCCAATTATTTGCAAAGGTTGGCCCTGCTTAGCTTCCAAGATCTGATGAGATCAAGCTTGCCTGGGCTAGCCAGGTCAGGGCTACATAGAAAATATTTAATAATAAAAATATAAGATCTCAGGGAACTATGCTTGTGAAAGAATATATGTGCATAGCATAGGATCATACCTGTATTTAAACTGCAGGGCTATTTTTGGGCAGGAACGCACAGGAACGAAGTTCCGGCTGGCTTCAGAGTTGGCCACGCCCACTACAGCCAAAACCTCTGCGTGCCTGGCTACAGAGGGAAGGCCTGGAGGGCAACACACACACACTCGGCGACTCCGAGGCATACGGGTGTGTGTGTCAAAAACAGCCCTGTTAAACTGTAACTGGCTTCAACCTTCTTACCATGATTTAGTTACCTGTACTTGGCAGTTCCCTCATGAGCGTGTCGAAGATTATTTATTTACTTCATTTACAGCCCAGCTTTCTCACTCAAATTTAAGGTGGATTACAAAATACAAAAAAAAAAAACCCCAATTCCATCAAGCAGCATAAAACATTCAGCAAACAATGCAGTGGGACTAGGATTACAGAACAGGAAAACAATAAATGCTATAAAAATGTCTCAGGGAATTGCTGGAGATGTAACAAAAACATCGGGTCATAGTATCCTATATGGTGGAGATGCGAGAAGATCTGCAAGTTTTGGAAAACTGTAAAACAATTAATATTAGAGATAACTGAAGTTAGAACCAGAAGTATATTTACTTAATATGTTACCTGATGGGACTAAACACAACGACTTATGTCAGATATTATATATCCTCACAATATCCAGAATACTTATAGCAAAATCTTGGAAATCAGATAAAATTCCAAATAGAGAAGAATTAACTATGAAAATCATGGAAATAAAAGAAATGGATAAAGTAAATATGATATTAGCAGAAGAAAGTATGTTTCAAAAAAGATATATATATATATATATAACAGGAAAGCAATGAGAATAAACAAAAAACGTGGGTAAGGAATGACACGGCATGATTCAGAAAGTGAGTTACAAATGTAGCGGTCTGCCAGAAGACAATGCAGCAGAAGCCAAGCGATACACAGGAAAAGCACTGCAATAGACTACAATCCGATTCCTTTATAGCAGTGATTTTCTGAGGCGTTCCATTAGATTACAGTTCTCATCCTGTTTTTAAAAAGCCCTCCTGAACATTTCTGCTTTGCACACTCTGTGAAATTACTGACTTCCTCAAGCGGCCATTCCGTTATGTGGCAGCAACAATGTGTGTGAGGAGGCAGTTGCTGACTTTACCGCCCTGCAGGGGGACACCTGCAGAAGGCTTTGCTCAGATGAGTGAGGCTGTCAGGTCAGAACGCAGCAGAAGAGGCAGCACTTGGAGCACACGCTGTGCCTTATATAATCTTCAAAGAGTTATTTTGCTGGACAGAAAAGTCAGAATGCATCAAGATTCTGCAGTGCTCACAGGACACCGCAAAAATTAATCCGGATAATCAGTCGGGCCAGAGAAACGTGTCCTGATGCCGGCCTTGTTTGCAGAAAGTCCCACAACAATGATATATCTATATAGGCAAACCAAAAATCAGGGTTTAGTGTAACTGTAACATTTGTTAACCTCAGAAAATTGCATCTAAATGTGTTAGCATGCACCCACCCACCACACATCGTCACTCTTTGGGGGTCTTGTTCTCATATTACAGGTGTTAAATTAACACAATCTAGAAAGGTTCTGTTATTACCTGTTCCTGCTCTGAATTATCACTGTACTCAACTTGTATACACTTGAGCTTTGCATACAAATATCACAGGCTGCGCCACCTGCATTCCTTAGCCTTTTGACCCTACTGTTTACATTTTCTCTTCTACCCATCGCTTGCCAACATCCTTCATGTCTTTGATCTCATCTGATAGATTTATTGCAACAACCTGCTTTTGTAACTGTTATTGTTCACTGGTTTTAACTGATATTGTATTTATTAATTGTTTTAATTCTTTGTTGTGTTATTTAATCTTGTTAGCCGCCTTGAGCCTGCTTGTCAGGCAAGGCAGGGTATGAATACAAATAATAAATACAAATAAATAAATATTATTTAATAGGCACCCAGTTTTTTAAATAGGTGTTCTTTCCCTTCCTTGCATTTGATGCCATCCAGACAGCGAAGTGGGGGTTGCCCTGGGTGACATTCCAGCCTCTGGCATGAGGCAGTTTTAGCTGCTGCCACTTGGCTGTAACTCGCCCCTGGATGGGGTCGCCATGAGTTGTGTTCCCTCCAAGCTGTGGAGTCTTGAGAGCAAAAAAAAAAAAAAATCTGCTTTGTGAACTACTGGGCATTAAAGTTGTGAGCGAGCGTTTTGGCTGCTGCATAAATTAGTTTTGCCCCGGAGCCATCCTTCCTGAGCGGAGACAAAAATGTGTGTGCTGGAGGCTGAAAAACGGTGAGCCAGCTCACACCAAGGGGCGGGCAAGGGGGTAGAATTTCCAATTTGGGGGGGGGGGGGCTGGGGCTGGGCCAGAGGCATTGCTTTGCTAGGAGCAAGGGTGGCTCCCGGGGAAGGCTGAGCGCCTTCCTGAAAATTTCGGCGGGGGCTGAAGCCCCGCCGCCCCCACGAAGATTACGCCTAACGCTGGTTGCCACTCCGCACCTTGGTCTTGCCAGTGTGTCCCTCTAAGCTGAGTTAGTGTGAGCTAACTCACAGGGTTTTTTTTTAAGCCTCCATCTCACAGATTTCTGTCTCAGCTCAGGAAGGGAGGGCTCCGGAGCAAACTAATTCATGCAGCAGCCAAACGGCTCGCTCACAACTTTAACGCCAGGAGCTCACAAAGTAGAATTTTTGCTCACAAGGCTCCACAGCTTAGAGGGAACACTGGTCTTGGCTTGGGAACGGACGATTCGTCAGAGAGCCGGAGCAGGCGCAGCGCTTGAAGCCCTCTGAAAGCCCCTCTCTTCCTCCCTGCCTCCCTTCTGGCGCCAGGCCTGGGAGGGCTAGAGGGGGCCGGCGCGCCCCCCGCCGCTCTCCTCGGGCTCGCCTTCCCAGTCGTGGACCGACGTCACCTGCGCCGGGATTCCCTGGCGCAACGGCGCCCCCTGCCGCCCAGAACTGTGCGCCGCTTCGGCCTCCCCGCGGCAGCCTTGCAAGCGGCGGGCGCGGGAAACCCCCCCCCGCGCCCCCTCTCCCTTGCCGGGGGGGGGGGGGGGCTGTGATTGGCATGTGCAGCTGGGCCGGCGGAGGCGGCGAAGCGGTGGGGCCAGGGGGGGACGATCGGCCGGGGCAGTCGGAGGGCCGGGACGGCGGAAGGGGACCGGGCCGGCTCTGTGCGGGCATGAGGCACTGGTAGGCGCGGCGGCGGGGGCAGGGGGCGGCCAGGCCAGCCATGCTCTCCAGGAAGGGGATCATCCCGGAGGAGTACGTGCTGACCCGCCTGGCCGAGGATGTCCCCGAGCCCGCCCGCTACCGCGCCCGGGAGCGGCGGGCCCGCTTCGTGGGCAAGAACGGCGCCTGCAACGTGGCCCACAAGAACATCCGCGAGCAGGGCCGCTTCCTGCAGGACGTCTTCACCACCCTGGTGGACCTCAAGTGGCCCCACACGCTCATCATCTTCACCATGTCCTTCCTCTGCAGCTGGCTGCTCTTCGCCATGGTCTGGTGGCTCATCGCCTTCGCCCACGGGGACCTCGACCAGAGCACCCGGGCAACGCGGGGGGACAGTGGCCGGTTGGGGGCAGGTGGGTTTGTGCCCTGCGTCACCGAGATGCACTCCTTCACCTCCGCCTTCCTCTTCTCCATAGAGGTGCAGGTGACCATTGGCTTTGGGGGCCGCATGATGACGGAGGAGTGCCCGGCTGCCATCTTCATGCTCATCCTGCAGAACATCGTGGGGCTGGTGCTCAACTCCATCATGCTGGGTTGCATCTTCATGAAGACCGCCCAAGCTCACCGGCGGGCCGAGACGCTCATCTTCAGCAAGCACGCGGTGATCGCCCTCCGGGAGGGCAAGCTCTGCTTCATGTTGCGCGTGGGGGACCTGCGCAAGAGCATGATCATCAGCGCCACCATACACATGCAGGTGGTGAAGAAGACCAGCAGCCTGGAAGGTGAGGTGGTGCCCCTCAACCAGATCGATATCCAGATGGAAAACCCAGTCGGGGGCAACAGCATCTTCCTGGTCTCCCCACTCATCATCTACCACGTGATAGACAAGAACAGTCCTCTGTATGAAGTCTCTCAAGCCAACCTTCATCATCACGAAGATTTGGAAGTGATTGTCATCCTTGAAGGGGTGGTGGAAACCACTGGCATCACCACCCAAGCCAGGACATCCTACCTGGCGGATGAGATCCTCTGGGGCCAAAGGTTTGTGCCTATTGTGACGGAAGAAGATGGGCAGTACTCGGTAGATTACTCTAAATTTGGCAAGACTGTGAAGGTTCCCACGCCTAACTGCACTGCCAAGCAACTGGAGGAAGACAGGAGTATTATGGACACCATTTCCTTGTCACCTAGAAGCACCACGAGGAAAAGGTCTGTTAGGTTAAAGCCCAAATTTACTATAGCCGATGAGCCTTCCTGACACCGTGTAGACCCAGCTCTTGAGTCTGACTGATGCAATAAATTTACACTTGCTATGGCCTCTATTTCTGTTGTTCAGGTTACTTGGTTCACAAGGTATGTATTGTTCGGTGCAAGACATCTAATGAAAAGTGGCCATATGTAAGCATTCTGACCTTATTTATTTGCACAATCATTTGGGTTGGATAAACAAAACTGAAGGAAATGATGCCTTTTCATGTGATCTTTTTCCTGTGTATTGAACTATATTATTGATGCTTTTTGCACTGCAGAAACTTGATTTAATGTTTATAACTTATATAAAAACATACCTCTGTCCCAGTAAAGCAAGGGAGATTGGTTCCCTGAAATTTATAACAAGAACATTGACTGTTACTATTTATGATAAAAGACAAGACGGCAGTTCTGAAGGTTAAAGATAAAATATTTTATGGATTGAAGAAATAAATATTCATATTAATTTAATCCATAAATAATTTGAATGGGACCTTTTGTAACTTGTATGAGCTTTGTAGTTTTATTGCATCCATAAATTGTGTTGTAATTAAGCTCAATTCATTTCTGTCCCCAATTTATGCTTGCTATAGCAAGTAAGAAAAGATGTTCCAAAATTATTAGGTAATCATAAGAAACATTTGTAATAGTGCCTGCATCAGAGCTGGTGAAAATGCTAATTTTGCACTGCTTAGAATACTTAAAATGCAAGATTAGATTATCTTTCTTAATAGCTACTAAGGGACGAATAGGCCAACAACCTTTCAATATTTGATCTTTCCAATTCCTAAAAGTGGGGGGGGAGCAGAATTTCATCTGAAAACAGTAGAAATTTTTCTTTTAAAATTCTGGGATGTTAAAATTAAAATAAATTAATTATGCTGTGCCCAATACATTTATACTTGCTGTTGCTTTTAGCCTCAAACAATAGTTGCAAGTCGGTAGCAACAGCAGGACCGAAAAATGTGTTGAGGACAGTTTGCCTAGCTATGATAAACTCTGCACCCATGTGATACTGTCTGTTAACTTCCAGTAAATGTCTTTACTTTAGTAGTACATTGAAAACTGTGAGAAGCAGAGAGCCTTTTGTCAGGTATGGATTGATGGTACAATTCAGTGGGCAATTCAGGGGCTGATACTAATAGAGAAATCTCCTTGAAACCGCAGTGTTCGATCTGTGTTGGAATAGGGGCTCGACAGCCCCCAAGTCACAACATTCGGTCTGAACATTCTGAACAAATTTAATCCTTTGTATCATATTGGCTATACAGCTGTGGCTCAGGTACTTCTTAGTCGAGAAGTACATGGGATGCAACTTTATCAACGAAATCAATATATGAGTGTAAATTGTAATTCCAAAGATAAAACCCCAGTGCGTGTAAAATAAGCATGTACTAGACTTCAATACATCTGCACATTTTGAAAGACTCGCTAATCAAACAAGTAGAATGCCTGTGTTGGCTTTCTTTTCTTTAAATACTAATGCTTCTTGCACCATATTATACACAGTCTTTGGTATGGCTCTAAGAAGAAGAACAAAAACGAATAATTTTATATATTGGCAGCTGAAAAACAAAAACCTGTATTCTTACAAAATAGATTTTGCTAAAATGCAACTTTCTAAGATCGTATTGTTTAGCACAGTTCGGGCAGGTTTTTGCATCTCATCCGTACCATTTCCTGGTGGTGCCACGAAGTCACAGCCAATTCATGGCAACCCCGTAGGGTTTTCAAGGCAGGCAACAAACAGGTGGTTTGCCTTTGCCTGCCTTTGCATAGCAACACGGGGCTGCCTTGGTGGTCTCCCACCCAAGTACTAAACCTGTTTAGTTTCTGAGACCTGACAAGGTTAAGCTAACCTGGTCCATCCTGATGAGGGCCCAACTTGCTACATCTTTGCCATCCCCACTAACGTAAGTTCTCCAATTCTCTTATATGACTGTCATTCTTTTCTGCCTGCATCTACCGTATCATTATGTTACTGTAAAACTGTCACATGGGTTTCTTATTGCTTTTGTCTTCTAAGGTACATTATCTAGCATCTGAAAGGCGTATGTTTATAGGGATGTAGCTGTACTCACTAGCTAACCATTCAAAAATCATTTCAAGGCAGAGCATTGATTTAGCCCTATTATGGCAGGGCTGGGGGAAGACAGATTTAAATCCAAGTGCTCCGAAGTGGCTTATGTGCAAACTGGCCTGTGTGCTGGTGTGTTCAAGATGGGTTCAGTCATCAGTTGGTCCTGTTGTCTTCTTAGTGAGTAAAACGGGGAAAGTCTAAAAACCAATTCAGTCAGTTGTCTCTTAAGCTTGACCATGTAGCAGGAACTCCTTTGCATATTAGGTGACACACCCCTAATATAGCCAATCCTCCAAGAGCTTACAGTAGCCCCTGTAAGGAGAGCTCTGTAAGCTCTTGGAGGATTGGCTACATTAGGGGTGTGTCGCTTAATATGCAAAGGAGTTCCTGCTACAAAAAGAGCCCTTCACTTGCATTCTGTATGTTAAGGGATCGCTTGGCATATTTCTGATCCACGTAGTAGTGTTAAGGGGTCAAGTGTGATGCTGCCTCTTTCCTCCCATGCCATTTCTCTGATCTCCAACCTCCCTCCCTAGCTTTTTAGTTTTGTTTGGAGGAAAAGACAGCTACACATGATGGACCGGGTCCCTTTCCCCCTCCTGGAGCCAACAGAGAGGGTGATTTAGATTAGGGAAATAGCTGGAAGGTCGGTAGTTCGGCAGTTCGAGACCCGAGTGCCGCATGACGGAGTGAGATCCCGTCTCTGGTTCCAGCTCCTGCCAACCTAGCAGTTCAAAAGCAAGAAATTGCATGTAGATAAATAGGGACTGCTTTGGTGGGAAGGTAACTGCATCCTGTGTGCCTCGGCGTCTAGTCATGCCAGCCACATGACCACGGAAACGTCTTCGGACAGTGCTGGCTCTTCGGCTTGGAAACGGAGATGAGCACTGCAACCCTAGAGTTGGATTCGACTGGCTTTCAAGCAAGGGAAACCTTTACCCTATGAAAGGAAAGGGCTAAGCTTCCCCCTCCTTTACCCCCAGCACTGCTTCTTCAGTCAAATTAGTTGTCCCATTAAGTTGGTTTTTTTTTAAAAAAAAAATAATGGGTGATCCTGATCACCTGTCTCCCCTATCACGTCTTGTCTGACTCAAAATAAAATTTTACACAAATATTTAAGAGCCGAGCGGAAATAAGAGCTGGCATTAAATAATATGTGGCCGTGAGGGAGGGGCTGAATTCTGGAGATAAATGAAGCCTATGAAGGTTCCGTGCATGATCATAAAGAAAAGACAGGAATGGGGGGGGGATGAGAAATTCCTCCCCCACCCCACCCCAAGGCTTCCAGGTTACTTCTCGTTGTTGCTGCAGCATTTTTTCCGTGGCTGCTTGGAAAGGCAGACTGGCTCCAAAGCCACTCAGGAAGCTTACAGGGCAGAGTGGGGATTTTCTCCCAGATACTGGTCCAGCACTTGGTCCGGTACACCAAACTGACTCAGCTCTACTCCAGCACTCTTATAGAGCAAGGTTATCATCTGACATCGCTCAGTTTGGTGTAGTGGTTAAGTGCGCGGACTCTAATCTGGGAGAACCGGGTTTGATTCCCCACTCCTCCACTTGCACCTGGCTGGATGACCTTGGGCAAGCCGTAGTTCTGATAAGAGCTGTTCTCGAAAAAGAGCAGTTTCTGTCAAGAGCTCTCTCAGCCCACCGACCTCACAGGGTGTCTGTTGTGGGGAAGGGAAAGGAGTTTGTAAGCCGCTCTGAGACACCTTCGGGTAGTGAAGGGCGGGGTATAAATCCAATATCCTCCTCTTCTTCTTTTACCTCACAGGATGTCTGTTGTGGGGAGGGGGAGGGAAAGGAGTTTGTAAGCCGCTCTGAGACACCTTCGGGTAGTAAAGGGCGGGGTATAAATCCAATATCCTCCTCTTCTTTTACCTCACAGGATGTCTGTTGTGGGGAGGGGAAGGGAAAGGAGTTTGTAAGCCGCTCTGAGACACCTTCGGGTAGTGAAGGGCAGGGTATAAATCCAATCTCTTCTTCTTCTTCTCTTCACCTTGTGAAACTGGTCATGCAGATCCAGCCTTATCCATCACTTAGTCCACTTTGTAGTTAATACCTCCTCCTGTTCACTGTAATTCAGCCTTAGTTTAGAACCAAACTTCGGTTTTCCCTGATTTCTGCATTCATACTTTGTGTGCCAATTGGAGTGTTCTTTTCAGCAGCAGTTTGTGCAAGGGAGGGAAGCCAGGGGAGCGTGCAGACAGCGCGCATGAGCCACGTGTGTACCCTTAGAAAGTCCAGCTTAGTACAGCCACTGTGTAGGGCTCAGTACCAACCAATTAGTCCAATCCAGCTCTGAAATGTCCACTGTCCCCGTGCTGTCTAGAGTGGTTTTGTTTTTTTCCTTATATGGCTCCTGTACCTGCTGAGCCAGCCTTCCCGTCTGTTTTAGGCAAGGCTTCTAAATGAAAGCTAATATTGTGTATTCATTATAATTTCAAACTAGGACCGAAGAAGGTAAAGTAAAGGTAAAGGTTCCCTTGCTCGAAAGCCAGTCGAATCCGACTCTAGGGTTGCGGTGCTCATCTCCGTTTCAAAGCCGAAGAGCCAGCGCTGTCCGAAGACGTTTCCGTGGTCATGTGGCCGGCATGACTAAACACCAAGGCGCACGGAACGCTGTTCCCTTCCCACCGAAGTGGTCCCTATTTATCTACTTGCAATGTCTTGCTTTCGAACTGCTAGGTTGGCAGGAGCTAGAACTAGAGACGGGAGCTCACTCCGTCATGCGGCACTCGGGTCTCGAACTGCTGAACTACTGACCTTCCACAGCCTGCAGTTCAGCGTCTTAACCACTTGAGCCACCGCAGCTCCTGGACCAAAGAAACCTGGACTCAAATTCTCACTCAGCCATAGAGCTCGGACGGGTGAAATTAGGAGAGTTGCTCCCTACTTTGCAGGGTTGTTGTGAGGATAAAATGGAGGAAGGGAGAGCCGTGTATGCTGCCGTGAGCTCCCTGGAGGAAGGCCAGTCCAAAAAAATGAGAGTGATCCATGAAATATGATATAAATAGTTTCAAAGAAGCCAATTCGGAAAATCGTGTAAACCTTGCTTAAGAGTTAGTCAAGTGTTGGAGTGTTTAATAGATGGCACATAGTTTTAATACTGACAGTTTGGATTGCATCCTAAAATTAGAATTGTGTCACATAGATAAGGTCTTTCAAAGAAAGGCTCTCCACAATCAAAAAAAATGAGAGTGATCCATGAAATATGATATAAATAGTTTCAAAGAAGCCAATTCGGAAAATCGTGTAAACCTTGCTTAAGAGTTAGTCAAGTGTTGGAGTGTTTAATAGATGGCACATAGTTTTAATACTGACAGTTTGGATTGCATCCTAAAATTAGAATTGTGTCACATAGATAAGGTCCTTCAAAGAAAGGCTCTCCACACTAAAGTTGCAGATGTGCTTTCAGTGATGTTTAGTGACCCATTATCCCTGTCGCCGGAAAGCAACATATAAGGCCCGGTGAAAACCCACTTACTGAAAAAAAACAACCAATGGCCTTCTGAAAAATGGCTCGAGGTGCCAAATAGTAAAATCAAATACCATAATGAATTAATTTCAGATAGACATCAGGTTGCCACCCTTTGGGGGAAGGGGCAGAGACCCTGTGTGCCAGGGATCCAGCTCAGCTTCACCAGCTGAATTCCATTCTGCTCCCATGTAGCGGGCATGCCTCTTGAAATTCTGCACTGCCTGGGACTCCGCCTGCAGCATGGCTCTGGAAGGTGAAAAAAGCCATGCCAGAAAGAAGCAGCGGCCCCTCATAGGACTGCACCTAGGACAGGAAAAGAAGGATTTAAAAGACTGCCTGCATACATCTCTCACTTCTGGATAGTATCTTACACTGCAAAGTGTGCTGCGTGGGATAATGTAAGGAAATCCAGCATAAAAAGACTGTCCCTACCAGCAGTAGAGGAGCTGCGGTGGCTCAAGTGGTTGAGACGCTGAACTGCAGGCTGTGGAAGGTCGGTAGCTCAGCAGTTCGAGACCCGAGTGTGCCGCATGACGGAGTGAGCTCCCGTCTCTAGTTCCAGCTCCTGCCAACCTAGCAGTTCGAAAGCAAGAAATTGCAAGTAGATAAATAGGTACCACTTCGGTGGGAAGGTAACAGCGTTCCGTGCGTCTTGGTGTTTAGTCATGCCGGCCACATGACCACAGAAACGTCTTCGGACAGCGCTGGCTCTTCGGCTTGGAAACGGAGATGAGCACCGCAACCCTAGAGTCGGACTCGACTGGCTTTCGAGCAAGGGAACCTTTACCCTTTACTAGCAGTAGACTGGTGATCGGCTGTGTCAGCTTGACAGTGGTGGTAAACTGAATCCAGGGGCCACCTTCGCCTCTGCCAATTTGAGCGGCTTGTGCAGAGATGTTCACGCAGTCCTCGAACAGCCTCCCTGAATCAGCATTACCTGCTGTATGGCAAACAGTGCATCGTTAACGTAAATGTTTTACCCTGTGCTTAGTGTAACAAGTCAGAGGTAGCTATAACGGTCCCTGCCGCGCAGCAGGTACTGTTATGGGGATTTGCAGAGCTGACCTTACCTGACCTGTAGGAAGAGGGATTGAATTCCAATTCTGATGCCAGTGGTATCCTCACACTGGAGCTGACAAGTTAGCTAATCATTCTGTGAGGCTCCTTCTTTATTTGGAGGCCTAGAACTGAGAATCGCATCTCTCTCAGCTCAAAAGCCTGCAAAAGTGATCTTCAAAATGAAGACCAAACCGGTGAAGGCAAATCTAGCAAAGCAAGGACTGGGGGCCGAGCATACAGGGCCGTGAGAGAAGCTTTGACACCCAGCCAAACACCCAGCAGGGCTGACCATTTGGGAGACAAGCCAGCAGAAGCTGAACCATGAAAAATCTGTCTCTTTCATCTTGTGATAACATAAGAACATAAGAGACACCAATGTTGGATCAGGCCAAAGGCCCATCTAGTCCAACACTCTCAGTGGCCAAAAATACCAGGTGCCATCAGGAGGTCCACCAGTGGGGCCAGGACATTAGAAGCCCTCCCACTGTTGGCCCCCCCAAGCACCAAGAAGACAGAGCATCACTTGCCCCGGAGCCCCTATCTATACTTTGTGGCTAATAGCCACTTGCCCTGGAGCCCCTATCTATACCTTGTGGCTAATAGCCACTGGACCTCTGCTCCATATGCCTATCTAATTCCCTTTTGAAGCCATCCATGCTTGTAGCCGCCACCATGTGGGTCTGTTGGGAAGCGTGGAAAGCCTGGTAGCAGAGGATGAACGGATTGATTTGTGTTAATATTGAGACTAGATGGGAATTTTAGCTCCATTAAACTCAGGATTTCTACATTTCCTTCACTAGATAGAATTTCTTTGAAGGCCAGCAGCAGGGCAAAACCACTATAACTTATCCTTCATGGGTTACGAATGCAAAGAATCCAGATTCAGTGTAATAGGACCCCAGTTGCTCAAGGCAGCAAGTAAACACCCTGGTATGTCCTGAAGAACCTCACCGTGTCAGAGACATCTCCTTAGGAGAAATTCTACCAGCTGTCTCTTGGCTTGGTGACTAACGCTAATAACATGTAATAAGCAAGTCACACATAAATGAAGTTGTCCTGTAAGAGTGAAATCTTTGGATTCCCCCCCCTTTCTGTGTTTGTTAATATTTTAGACTATTGCCAACATGAAGCTCATCTTTGTCTGTTTATTTTTAAAAATATTTATACCCTGTCTTTCCTCAGGAATCAAGGTGGCTTACGATAACAGTTCTACAAAAACATTTCCAGTTAAAAAACCAAAACAAAACAAGGAACTCCAAATCTGTTTTAAGTATTCCCAAAGACTGCTAATAGTAGAAGTTAAACACAGTCAGTGGGCTTGAAAGGGTGTAACTCGGCTTAGAACAGAGCAAGCGCAAGAGTCCAGTAACACCTTAAAGAGTAAGAAAATATGTGGCACGGTATGAGCTTTTGTCACTCACTGTTCACTTCTGCAGATATCTGAAGAAGTGAGCAGTGACTCGCGGAAGCTCCTACCCTGCCACGAATTTTTGTTAGTCTTTATGGTGCTGCTGGACTCTTGCTCTTTTCTACTCTTGTTGTTGTTGTTCAGTCGCACAGTCGAGTCCGACTCTTCGCGACCCCATGGACCAGATCCCGCCAGGCCCTCCTGTCTTCCGCCGTCCTCTGAAGTTTGCTCAATTTCATGTTTGTTGCATCTATGACACTGTCTAACCATCTCCTCCTTTGCCGTCCCCATCTTCTTTGACCTTCAATCTTTCCCAGTATCAGGGTCTTCTCCAGTGAGGGCTCCCTTCTCATTTGGTGGCCAAAGTATTTGAGCTTCAGTTTCATTATCTGGCCTTCCAAGGAACAGTCAGGGTTGATTTCTTTTAGGATTGACTGATTTGATCTTCTTGCAGTCCAAGGGACTCTCAAGAGTCTTCTCCAGCACCATAGTTCAAAAGAATCTATTCTTCGGCGCTCGGCCTTCCTTATAGTCCAACTCTCGCAGCCATACATGACTACTGGGAATACCATTGCTTTGACCATGCGGACTTTTGTTGGGAGGGTGATTCTACTGCTACAGACAGACTAACACGGCTACCCATCTTGATCTATCTGCTTAGGACTGCCCTGTTAGTTTCTTGAAGATCATCAGTTACGTAATACTTCTGTTAAAAGTACAGGACCATAGAACGTATATATTCTTAAAATCTGTTAAGGATAACAGGTATTGATGATAGTCCAGTGGGAGGATGACGAACTGGTGGCTCATGAATCAGATGTAGCTTTATCTTGCCCCTGGGTAGTTCTACTGAAAATGGTTTCAGTTTGTAAGAAACAGATCCCACACTTAAATACATTTTATTGTATGCAAGATGTAAATGTAACAATATGCTTGGGCACTAGGGTTTCCAGCTCTGGGTTGGGAAACACCTGGAGATTTTGGGGGTGGGGCCCGAAGAGGACAGGGTTTGGGGAAGGGAGGGACTTCGATGGGAATTTCCCCCCAGGTGAACGCATCTCTGTTGCCTGGAGATGTTGTAATAGCGGAAGATCTCCAGCTACCACCTGGAGTCTGGCAACCCTACTGAGCACATGTGTGCATTAGTGTGAAGCCCTCACTGTTAGATGGTGCAGACCTTTATTAGGAAAAAGACTTTCCCAAAGACAACAACGGCTGGCTATCCTTGATCCAGCGCAACCCTAATTTGATGCCATCTTAAAAGAGCTTTGCTTCTTATTCTGTTTACTTTGTTTGTTGTCAAAACCCTGGGCCTTTTTTTGTAGCAGGGACTCCTTTGCATGTTAGGCCACACACGCCTACTGTAGCCAATCCTAATGAGTTTCTGCTGTTGGGTGTGGCCTATTATGCTAATGAGTTCCTGCTGGGTGTGGCCGACTCAGGAGCCAGCCGGAACTCCGTTCCTGTGGGTTCCTGCCCAAAAATAACCCTGGTTGTAATAGCGGAAGATCTCCAGCTACCACCTGGAGTCCGGCAACCCTACTGAGCACATGTGTGCATTAGTGTGAAGCCCTCACTGTTAGATGGTGCAGACCTTTATTAGGAAACAGACTTTTCCAAAGACAACAAAGGCTGGCTATCCTTGATCCAGCGCAACCCTAGTTTGATGCCATCTTAAAAGAGCCGACTGTCCTATCATTGCAGCTGTCACATTCTGTTACGAGGAGGGAGCCAAGGATATCATGCTAGAATATTATGAATTGAACCTAGATAATGGAATCAGATTGTGCTACACATTACAGAGATTTAAAAATAAAATAAATAAAAAGGTCATACAGCCAAATGCGAGCAAGGGAACCTTTACCTTTACTAAAAGAGACAACTATTCTATAATTGCAGCTGTCACATGTTACAAGGAGGGAGCCAAGAATATCATGCTAGAATATTATGAAATGAACCTAGATAATGGAATCAGACTGTGCTACACATTACAGAGATTTAAAATAAAATAAAATAAAAAGGTCATACAGCCAAATTGTATTGAGGGAAAAGCCTTTTATGACTCCAGATGTAGCAACCAGGGATAAAGCTGTGTACATATCAGCCACGTTGTCCTTGTATGTTTCTGAATGTGTGGGAGCAAGGAAAGGAAAGCAGGTGGTGGCAGAGAGGGAGGAGGAACAGATGAGGTCAACCATCAGAGGCAGAAATTACACTTGCTTTCCTGTCTAGGCAACATTGAAGGAGCTGTGGTGGCTCAAGTGGTTAAGATGCTGAACTGCAGGCTGTGGAAGGTCAGTAGTTCAGCAGTTCGAGACCCGGGTGCCGCATGATGGAGTGAGCTCCCATCTCTGGTTCCAGCTCCTGCCAACCTAGCAGTTTGAAAGCAAGAAACTGCAAGTAGATAAATAGGTACCACTTTGGTGGGAAGGTAGCAGCATTCCGTGCGCCTTGGTGTTTAGTCATGCCGGCCACATGACCACGGAAACGTCTTCAGACAGCGCTGGTTCTTCGGCTTTGAAACGGAGATGAGCACCGCAACCCTAGAGTCGGATTCGACTGGCTTTCAAGCAAGGGAACCTTTACCTTAACTAGGCAACATGGTCTCAAAGTTAGGAGCGGGAGGCTGAAACATAAACTGACAATTCCCCTCTTTTCCTAGTTGATGCTCTCAGTCTCTGAGTCTAAACTGTGAAAGGTCAGCAGTTGTTGTTTTTTAGCAACTTTTCAGACACGTTTATTGATTTTACAGCCAGATTATCCTCTCTTTTTTAAAAAAACTGCACTCCAGAAGGGCTGGTTTCTGAGTATCTAAATCTGCCAAGCTTGTGTGTTGAATTTATCGATTGCTGTTTTAAAATACTGTTGATTGCTGCTAGAGTTTACTGAGTTTTATTTCCATTGTTAACTATATACATTTAAAGTTATTTATTATTTCATTTCAAGTTGTTTTATGTCCTCCTCAGTTAGACTCTGGAGAGTGTGGGGCAGAAGTGTTTCAAATAAACAACCCCCATTTGTCACTCAGGCACAGCTGTTCCCTTGTCTTGCTTGCTGGTGGCCCACTGACCTCAGCATCATTTGGATGCTCTCCCCCTACCAGGGAAACGGAGAGAGAAAAACATTCACTTCAAAGAGCCCATGGCAATACTGTGTACAGTCCCCAATCACAGAGTAGCATGCTGACAATATCCCCATTTAGCCATGTATGGAAAGAGACAAATCTACAAACAGTACTACTAGTAGGGTTGCCAAATGGGGGTGGGGGGCGGGGAAACCCCCGCTTTGGAGGCCCGATTTCCGCCGTGGCGGAATCGGGCCCCAGGGGGCCCTGGGGGGAACTCCGCCCCCCTCCGGTGACGCAGCCACATTGCTGACATTGGGGGCGTGGCTGAGCTTGTCGGGCCATGCCCCCAACACCAGCAAGCTCGGCCATGCCCCCAACATCAGCAACGTCGCATGTCACTTCCGGTGATGTGGCGGCAGCGCGCACGCGCGCATACAGACCCTGCTCCCGGACTCGTCGGAGCCTCCCCCACCGGTAAGTTTGCCAGACTTGGCAACCCTAACTACTAGTGAACCTCCAGAATGTTATCATGCCATTCCACATGTACACCCTAAAACAGGGGTGTCAAACATACGGCCCGGGGGCCAAATCAGGCCCCCGGAGAGCTTCTATCAGGCCCGCAGTTGAACCGGCTGTCTTCTGCTGCATCTTCCAGTTCTGCTGCTGCTGCGTCATCGTAGGTTTCCAGCTTACAGATACACACCTGAACAGCATACTCAAGATTGCAACAGTACAGCCATTTTGATGCAATAATTCAGAGCAAGAG
>NW_015173702.1:447426-451851 GCF_001447785.1 Gekko japonicus | reverse complement strand
GGCGGGGCTTCGTCATGTGCCCCGCCCCCCCGTACCTCACCCGGGGGAACTGCGTTCCCCCACGTTCCCCCCCGAAATGACCTCTGGTCTGGTTCAGTATAAGGCAGCTTCATGTGTGTACTAGATGACATGGAGGCAGGCAGTGGCCAACCACCTCTGAATGTCTCTTGTCACCATGAGTCAGCTGTGACCTGACAACAAGGAGGGGGGAAGGATTCCTCTTGCAGCTTCTGCTTACAGCAGCTGCCTCTTTTTTAGCCAGGAGGACATGTAGAGAAGCAGCAGAGCATCCCATTCAGTCACCTCCATGGTAGGAGAGCCAATCTGGGGTAGTCATTAGGAGCACCAGACTCTAATCTGGAGAACCGGGTCCAATTCCCCACTCCTCCACTTGAAGCCAGCTGGGTGACCTTGGGTCAGTCACAATGCTCTCTTCCTCACCACCAAAAGAGCTAGAGTTTCAGGCTGACAATCTTCGGATCTCCTGGCTATACTAAACCCACTGCCGTACGATAATTATTACCTCCATGGTTTGCTTGAGAGAAAAGCGCCTAGGAAAAGCAGGCAAAAGTTCCCCATACAGAAGTTCAAGTCTTGGTGTGGGAACAATGCCCTTACAGAGTCACAGGACTAGAACAAGAAAGCAAACAACCCCATCCACCTTACTGGCTTTCAGAACTCTATTGATGGTGCTATTCAGGGCTATTTTTGGGCAGGAACGCACAGGAACGGAGTTCCAGCTGGCTCCCGAGTTGGCCACGCCCAGCAGGAACTCATTAGCACAATAGGCCACACCCAAGAGCAGAAATTCATTAGGATTGGCTACATTAGGGGTGTGTGGCCTAACATGCAAAGGAGTCCCTGCTACAAAAAAAGCCCCTGGGTTTTGACAACAAACAAGGTAAACAGAATAAAAAGCAAAAGGTGGGTGTGGCTAGATGACCACACTTCTGGCAACACGGGGCTGCGGCCTAATATGCTAATGAGCTTTGGTGTCAGGGTGTGGCCTATTATGCTAATGAGTTCCTGCTGGGCTTTTTCTACAAAAAAAGCCCTGGTGCTATTCAATAAAAGGGTGGACTGTGTCTCTCTGTGTTATTGGTGGGTTGGCAGACAAGGATCCATTGCATTGTGAAGCATGTAATCCACGATATGAAGAAATTCATTGAGCACTATTCATTACATTGGTTTTCTTCAGTAGGTACGTTGATGCCTGCAGCTGAATTATGAGATGTGTGGCATCACCAATAATACATATTTTTGGAGAGGGAGAAAGCACAGGAGAAAAGGGAAAGAACTCCTTCCCAGATGAAATACAGCAGCCTTGAGGAGTTTTCAGTTCATGGCCCATCTTCAGATGAACCACCTCTGTTTTGCTTTTGGTTCTGTTTGCTGCCTTCATAATGCCTTTTTACCAAGGCATACAGAGCAGTTTACAATTTAAAACGGCACCCCCCACCTAACCTCCCCCCCCAGTGAGACCCACCCTACTATAGGACTATGATCTGGGAGACCTGGTTTCGAATTCTGACTGCCATGAAGCTTGCTGGGTGACCTTGGACCAGTCACATACTCTCAGCCTAAACTACCTCACATAGTTGATGGGATGAACTCCCTGACACCGGATTCTTCAGTGCCAACAAGGGCAGAATTCTTGTTCCTTGCTTAGTTCAGTAGTAGTAGTAGAAGAAGAAGAGATTGGATTTATACCCCGCCCTTCACTACCCAAAGGAGTCTCAGAGTGGCTTACAAACTCCTTTCCCTCCCCCTCCCCAGAACAGACACCCTGTGAGGTAAAAGAAGAAGAAGAGCTTGGATTTATACCCCGCCCTTCACTACCCAAAGGAGTCTCAGAGTGGCTTACAAACTCCTTTCCCTCCCCCTCCCCAGAACAGACACCCTGTGAGGTAAAAGAAGAAGAAGAGCTTGGATTTATACCCCGCCCTTCACTACCCAAAGGAGTCTCAGAGTGGCTTACAAACTCCTTTCCCTCCCCCTCCCCAGAACAGACACCCTGTGAGGTAAAAGAAGAAGAAGAGCTTGGATTTATACCCCGCCCTTCACTACCCAAAGGAGTCTCAGAGTGGCTTACAAACTCCTTTCCCCCCCCCTCCCCACAACAGACACCCTGTGAGGCAGGTGGGGCTGAGAGCTCTGACAGAAACTGCTCTTTTTCAAGAACAGCTCTTATCAGAACTACGGCTTGCCCAAGGTCATCCAGCCAGGTGCAAACAGAGGAGGGGGGAATCAAACCCAGTTCTCCCAGATTAGAGTCTGCGCACTTAACCACTACATCAAACTGGGTACAGGGAATTAAAGCAGAAGCAACTTTTCTCTGCACTTACCCAGTTTTTTTAATCTGTAAAACTGATAAAGGAGCCCTGATAAAAAGTTCTGTAATAGGATTGCATTGATCAGATTTTTCCCCCATCACTACAACACTGTGGTAAAAGCAGTACCTGTGAAATTCCTGTCTTCCTTGCAGCTTTTCAAGTTATAGAGGCAGGCAGCTATTCAAATATAACTTTTGAGGTATTTGTTACTGTGGGCAACTTGGAAGAAAAAGAACAGACCATAGATTTGGTTCTCAATCAATTCTTGTATTAAAAGTTTTATGGCAGACTGACTGGAGATTGTGGGAAGTAAACTTGAAGTGTTCAGTAAGCATTTCACTGTCTTCGTACTATTTTTGAAACATGGAAGGAAGGATATGTGATACAAAATAACACGTCCTGTCCCCTACTTGGACTATTAAAAGAAAACCGGCTCAAGAACTTTGAGAATGCCTCTGTCTCATCGGGCACACATTTGGGAAGACATGTGACTCCTTGGTTTCGGAGAGTAAGCTGGGGGGGGGGGAATCATGCATAGGTTGAAGTACAATCAACCCTGAAGGACACTGATCAAGTTTAGACTGCAAAAGTGGTGACAGACAGAGATATATCCAAGTGGCATCAGCTTTCTGTTTGACTCTCAAAATAATGATGGGTACACAAGGGGATGACGGAGTGAGCTCCCGTCTCTAGTTCCAGCTCCTGCCAACCTAGCAGTTCAAAAGCAAGAAATTGCAAGTAGATAAATAGGTACCACTTTGGTGGGAAGGTAACAGCGTTCCCTGCGCCTTGGTGTTTAGCCTTGCTGGCCACATGACCACGGAAACGTCTTCGGACAGCGCTGGCTCTTCGGCTTTGAAACGGAGATGAGCACCATAACCCTAGAGTCGGACTCGACTGGCTTTCGAGCAAGGGAACCTTTCCCTTTACCTTTACACAAGGGGAAGAAAGTGGGCTAGGGCTTTATGGAGTCATGTGTTCGTTCTTTTCTAAGTGTATGACTTTCCCATGTGGGTACAGACCACATCTTTGGGTTACACACACACATATGTATATAGTACAAAAATTGATTGAAATTAGATTTCTTTTCAATCATCTGATGTGACAGTCAGAAGGAAATGAACTAATCTCTGAAACAGAATACACACACACACACACACACACACAGTAGCTATTGCAGTATGTCAGCTTGTACAAGAGCCATTCTGGCATAGTGGCTAGTGTACCAGACTTGGAGACCTAGCTTCAAATCAGCATTCTGTCTCAAAGCTCGCTGGATGATCTTGGGCCAGTCATTCTCAGCCGAACCTACCTAGCAGGGTTGTTGAGACGATGAAATGCGGAAGGGAATACCACATCACCCTGAGCTCTTTGGAGGAAGTATGACATAAAAATGTACTAGACAGATAAACGGTTACACAGCCCAGGCCCCACTGCACCACCAGCTGGTAGTCCAGAAAATGCGTTTGCAGAGCTTTAAGTGTCCCTATTCTGTTATCAGAAACAGCAAAAAAGGAGCTACTACAATTCCCATTTGGGTGGGTGACAACACACTGGAGGTGTCTTGGGATTCAGATTCCAACGGACCTAAAAGATCTGATAAAGATCAATCACCACTCTGTCTTCAAGGATATAAGAAAACAACTAAATGAATGGAAAGATACTGGTTTTGCATGGGCAGACAGGGTCGGTATATTAAAGAGTTTCATTTTACCCAAATTCCTGTTTTTGTTCCGGGCGATTCCAATCTCCATCCCGGGTGTGGAAATTAAAAAGTGGCAAAAGTCGTTAAATGATTTCTTCTGGGGCTACAAAAAGCCAAGGATAAAATTTAGCACTTTAATCCGGAAAACCAAAAATGGAGGCATAGATTTGTTAGATCTACGCAAATACTATGCAGAGGCTAATCTCACAAATATAGTACGAGTCTTGACTAATGACACCAAAGTTAGCTGGGAATATTTCCAAGAAACAGAGCTGCACCCACTTTCCCTGTCAGTATTGTACTGGAGAGACTACAATAAAAGGCACGTCGTGGATGTACACAATATATTCCTAAAATCGGCCTTGGAGATCTGGAGAACTTATAAAC
>NW_015173702.1:443897-447168 GCF_001447785.1 Gekko japonicus | reverse complement strand
AATGGACTTCCATCTGGTCATCACCCAGTAACACTTCTAATATCTTTAGCATCAGGTTTACTTCTTTCAAAATACTAAATAGGTGGTACATGACCCTGGCAGTCCTACACAAGATAAATCCTAAGATTTCAGACAAATGTTGGAAAAACTGTGGTGCTCTTGCGGACTTTGTGCACTTTTGGTGGTCCTGTCCACTAATAAAAGGCTACTGGACACAGATAATACAACAAATTGCATTAATGGTTGATATTGTTGTACCCTGCACTTTAGAATCTATCTTTCTGGAGACATGGCGTACAACTGTGAGCATAAAAAGCTTGGAAACATTAGTATCGACCTTACTGATGTTGGCAAAATTAACAGTTGCACAAAAATGGAAGCAAAAAAATGTTCCGACAATAACATGCTGGCAGAATAAAATCTGGGAATGCTTTATTTATGGGCGCACCTCTTATAACTCCTCAGCCGTGCAATCAGAGAAATACCAAAAGTGGTTTCAGGCAGTATGGTTTCCTATTATTAGTTATTTAGAAAATAGTGAAACAGTTCCAAAAAATCTGCTATACAAGAAGCTGTTGTTTTTTTAACTGTTTGGTACTTAGTCTATACAAATGTTTAACTTTACTGTCATACTGTGGGAGTTATGTAAGAAAAGCTGTTTAATTGAGCCGGTAATTGCTCTTTGTGTCTGCTTCTGTTGTGTTTACGCTGTTAAAAATGAATAAAAACAAATATTAAAAAAAAAGTTAGTCAAATGAAACTTATGAAAGCATCCATTTGGCTTGCCATTATGGCCTGGACTGTGGTGTATGCCACATGTACCTGTTGGCTAATGGATCTCACACATCTATTGGCTGATGTCCATAACATTACTGGTGACAGGAAGATCTAGTTGATGTTTCTTAATGAGCAGGGGACTCCTCAACCTTTAGATCACTCCAGATGGGAAGTAGTCATCTTAGCAAAAAGTCGCTTCCTTTGCTACAGTGTTCCTGATTCCAAACCTCTCACCCTGCTTCTTATAGCAACATATAGACGCCAACGGCCCACAGAATCTGATATACACAACTGTTTGGCACAGTGATTTGTTGCTCATTTCATACACTTTCCCCCCTCTTTATGCAGAGCTTTTTTCTTTATATATATAAATTTATTTATTGTTTTTTCATGACAAAAAAGAAAACTATATGCATCCTATATACAAATCACTTTTGGAGTTTACATTACACATTTTTTTCCATCGATCTGTCAATTTTTTGCCATCTTTTTTGAAACACATTCTCATCTTTCCCTGACAATATCATATTTACTTTGTCCATTTCCTTTATTTCCATAATTTTCATAGTTAATTCTTCTCTATTTGGTATTAAAAATAAAATCTAAGAACTAGAACACACTTGCAATAAACCATTATAACATTAAAATGCCATACAAATCTAGCAATTCCCCATTTTTTAAAAGAACAAAGCATGAAAAAGCTTGGGAAGAAATGACAGCTATGGAGGGCTGAATCGAAGTTAAGTGTAGGGATAACTTCCATGTGGATGCTGTGTAGCCACTCTGAATGTCTGTTCATTCACACTGGAAAGTAGGCCTTCACAGAAAATTGTCTTCATGTGGACGTGACCCAAGAGTAGTCCCCCAAGGAGTAGCCAATTGGGCCCACATTTTTGTAAATTAACATAAACTGTATGAAAATACCAGGCGCTGGATTTTGCTTGTAGATGGTCATTCTTATCTTCTTGTGATGTTGCTTTTACCAAGTTCCAAAATGCATATTTCTTCCCAGTGCTCTGCTTCCACAGAAACCTCACATCGGATCTCACATTTTTGCTCTTCTTCTTCAGTTTTAAAAGTTACATAAGAAATAAAACCAGATCCATCAGGGCAGCTGATGTTCTCTATTCTTCCATCAACTGGAAATAGTCCCTTGTACCAGGCAACATAGGCTCCATCTGCTCTTTTCCCATGTACTATACAACGAAGTGCCACATCCTCACCAGACTTTGGGCTACTGGTGACACATTCTATCTTCAATGGATTATGGACGTCTTCACTGATGACACTATAGCCTAAAGAAAGATACATTGAAGACTAAATTATTCTGAAATAAATACTGATCACCGAAAGAGACATCTCATTTCTCTTAACAGAGGCGAGGAAGGAGATATCCCATTCTCTTTACCTCACCAAATCTGGCTTACTTCTCCCATCCACACCCCAGGATCTGCCTCACTGCCCCCCCCCAGCTCTGTCTGATCTCTGTCACCTCCAGCTCCCGATCCCTCCTTCTCCCCATACTAGCTCTAGCTGCCCTCTTCCTCCTCACCACTTTCTGCCAGTGGTCACCTCCTCACTGTCAGGGCCATTAAGGTTTGTATAATATTTTGAGTTGGTACAGCAATCAAAAAAGCTCCCTGAACTCTGGCTTTTTTCTTTTTTGAGATTTCTGTACCTGTACAGATACTATCTTTTGGTCAATTCTATTGATAAACTAAAAATCCTGCAAATCTGGGGGTTAAACTGATATTGTAGAAGCCTAAAAGGCAGGCCTATCTGGCTGCATTGCATAGTAGGGTTGCTAGGCCTGGCAACCAGTGAGAGACTGGGGTGTGGGGTTATGGGTGGGACAGCATGACGTCACTTCACCTTTCTACAAACTAGCAGAAACTCTATGGTAAATCCAGGGGTCATTTCCTGCAGGAGCACACAGGAGCAGAGGTCCGGCAGTAAAGAGCCCACGGGGCGGGCACATGCTCCCAGCAGCCCTCAATCAGAGCAAGAAGCAGCCAGATAAGCTGCAGAGCCCCCCCCCCCGGCCCCCAACCAGTCCAGTCATCCAAAACAGTCCAGTGGCACCTTTAAGACCACGTTTTATTCAGGTACAAGCTCTCCCTCCTCTGCGAGGACAGATCTGCACGTTCCTCCACACACACACCCCCCACAATAGCTAGCAAGCCAAAAGAGTCCAGTGGACCCAGAGCGGTGGGTGTTGCCTTATGACACACTTCTGGTGATGTCAGGGGGTGTGGCATATGCAAATAAGTTATGCTAATGAGCTATGCTAATGAGCTCCTGCACCTCTTTTCCTATGAAATGACCCCTGGGTAAATATATAGATTTTCTGGCGATTCCTAGAAAGGACTGATGTCGCTTCTGATTTGCCTCTGGAAGTCACAGCTTGCTATCGGCCCAACTGCCTCCCCCCCCCCACACCCTTACTTCTAGTGGAGGTGGGGGACAAAATAATCCACCACCCCCCAAGGGGAAG
>NW_015173702.1:433140-443783 GCF_001447785.1 Gekko japonicus | reverse complement strand
TTTCAGTAATTCCTTTATTTACTCTAGTCCCAGAAGATGAAGATTTCTGTTCGCGGCACATAATATGTTTGGGGTTCACTTAGCATCCAGATGTGCGTTAGGGGCAGAGAGATATGAAAACTACAGTCAGGACGTTTAACAACTAAGGGTGGAAGATAGGACAAAGGACGGACTCCGGGAAAACAGCATGTTCTGGGAGCAATAAGGGCAACTGCTGGGGAAATTGACAAAAACAGAGGTGCAAAGGAACCCGGGAATCCTGGTTATGGATGGGACAGGACAGTTTGGGAAAAGAATGTCATGTGGGGGTCTGTGTAATGAGAAGATTCCACAGAAAAGGATTAAAAGGGAAATGTTTGTTGAGAAACCCCCTGGTACCTACAGACGTCCTGAAAGGCAGAATCAGCCAAATATAAGCCTATATAAACAGCTGGGAAAATTGACAAAAACGGAGGCGCAAAGGAACCCAGGAATCCTGGTTATGGATGGGACAGGACAGTCTGGGAAAAGAATGTCATGTGGGGGGGGTCTGTGTAATGAGAAGATTCCACAGAAAAGGATTAAAAGGGAAATGTTTGTTGAGAAACCCCCTGGTACCTACAGACATCCTGAAAGGCAGAATCAGCCAAATATAAGCCTATAGAAACACATTCCGTATTATATGCAAAATAACATATATCTGACTATTCTGCTTCATTTGACTTGACTTCAGCATTTCTTGCTAGAACCCTCAAGGGTCTTAAATGGCATTCTTTTTCATTTGGCAGTTAGTATTCGTAATGAAGCAATAGATCTGCTCTTACAGGCAAGCAATAATCAGAGGTCTGGCAGTGAGTGGGACAGAAGAATATGTTATCGGGATTACGCCTTAATAACTAGCTGGAAGTGAGACAAAACCCGGCCTCCCTGAATCAGAGTGCCAGGAGCAAACGCCCTGGCTTGCTAGCAATGGCTTCACACAGATCCCCTCTCCGAGTTCTCTCATAGCATGCTGAGCTTTAACACAAGATACTTGTGTGGCTTCTTCAGGCTCTAAAGCACAACTTATCCTGGGAGACTGCTCAAGTCCTCTCCATGCCTCAAAGGACTTCGGGATAGAGGGGAAGGGATGTTCACTGATACTGATTTAACTTTGGAGCAGGCAGAAGCGACATGAGTTCTCATGCTGATTCCGCTCGCTTCAAAGTTTACAGTAACATGAAGAAGCCCTCCTATCCTCCATCCTCCATCCACCATTTCTGCAAATAGTGGCTGGATAGTGGCAAAAACAGTGTCAAGACAAAATTCATGGATTCTTATACAAAATTTTTATAACCCTAAACCAGAAGGGCTCATAGGGCTCTTTTTGTAGCAGGAACGCCTTTGCATATTAGGCCACACACCCCTAATGTAGCCAATCCTCCAAGAGCTTACAGAGCTCTTCTTACAGGAGCTACTGTAAGCTCTTGGAGGATTGGCTACATTAGGGGTGTGTCGCTTAATATGCAAAGAAGTACCTGCTACAAAAAGAGCCAAACATGAAAAAGTCTTGGGTCAGTTTCAGATTAATATTTAAGGTATCTGCATTTTACCCAGGCTTTTGATATAATACTCACTTCCTGAAGTGCCTGTATGATTTTGGACAGGAGGTATTTCAGAGGTATTTTGGACAGGAGGCATCTTGGAGTGGAGGTATTTTGGGTAGGTGGGTATCTGTTCAAGGGTGCTACGGAAATCTTTGAAAACAGGAAGAAAGAATGTTAATTTGTAATTATGAACATATTTTAAAGCTTTGTAATCAATGCATTGTATGACCAAAGTACATACAATAAACATCTGTGAACATGTATTACCATGCTTTGTATTACAATAAACCATTGTAAGGGTTTTTCCCCTCATCTATAGCATTTCAGGTTTCTGTGGGTGGGATAAAATCACAAGAAGACTCCCTCTATTAACAATAAATGCAAAAATCAATATGGAAAGATCATTTGCTCTCATTATTTTTATATTTCAGAATCCCTGAAGATATTAATGCTCTTGAGGAATAATCATATGCCATCTGAAATCTAGGAGTGGAGGCTAAAGCTGCCCTACCTAAATGGTACCCTGTTTGCATTCACACAGTGGCCAAAAATACCAGGTGCCATCAGGAGGTCCACCAGTGGAGCCGGGACACTAGAAGCCCTTCCACTGTTGCCCCCACCCCAAGCACCAAGAATACAGGGCATCACCTGCCCCAGCCTGTGAGTTCCTATCTATACCTTGTGGCTAATAGTCACTGATGGACCTCTGCTCCATATGTTTATCCAGTTCCCTCTTGAAGCTGTCCATGCTTGTAGCTGCCACCACCTCCTGTGGCCCACTACTGTACCCACTACTGGTAACATCAGTTAAGCTCGATGTACGTATGACACAAGTCAGATGGGGGGCTGAGTAGTCTAGTTGAACCCACAGAGGCAACAAAGCTCTGAGTATCAGTGCTAGGAGGCAGCAAAAGGGGAAAGCCTCTGTGCTGACTTTGTTGGCCCCGGGTGAAACAATGGCTGATTTCGCACTAGAGCTGCCTCGATGTTGCACCGCCATTTGCCCCAATACTATTGGTCAATTTCACACCCGAAGCCGCGGGGCTGCATTTGATCCGCGGCTTCACCCGATTTCCTCCGCAGTTTCGTGATCCTCAAAAAACAGGATCACAAAACTGCGGGGGAAATCGGGCGAAGCTGCGAGTCAAAATGCAGCCCCGCAGCTTCGGGTGTGAAATTGACCAGTAATATCTGGGCAAACGGCGGCGCAACATCGAGGCAGCTCTAGTCCGAAATCAGCCAATATATTGGACTAGATGGACCACTGGACTGATCCAGCAGCCTCTACTTATGATCTCATGTACAACAGGATAACATTCAAAACATGGTCAACTTAAATGTTAACGTTTACGTTATCATTGTGAAAACAAAAATTATTTGTGCTCATAATTTTTAAAATCTTACTAGCATGATACATTTTATATATTTAAAAGCTTTTTATCTGCCTCCCATAAACAAAATTATAGATTGCGGTTTACCACAACACTATGGCCGATAGAGGGAATGAGGTATACCACAGGGCTTTACAAATCCCTTTTGCAATATGGGCTAAACAGACTCCTGAGGCAATCTTTCTCCAGAAAAATGTGCCACTGCACTGATACAACCCTCCCTGTCCATCCACTCATGCCACTGCAGGCAGCTTGGACCCAGCAAATCCCAAGAGCACATGAGATGTGAATGCTATACACATGCCTTGTAACTACAACTGGTGCTGACCTGATCAGTCACAAAACCCACTGGCCAGGAACAAAGCCACAGAACGTATGGAATAAATCCCTGCTTACATCTGGTCTCCTGGTCCCTGTTGATTGGTAAAAGGTAAAGGTAAAGGTTGCCTTGCTCGAAAGCTAGTCGAGTCCGACTCTAGGGTTGCGGTGCTCATCTCCGTTTCAAAGCCGAAGAGCCAGCGCTGTCCGAAGATGTTTCTGTGGTCATGTGGATGTTTCCGTGGTCATGTGGCCGGCATGACTAAACACCAAGGCGCACGGAACGCTGTTACCATCCCACCGAAGTGGTACCTATTTATCTACTTGAAATTTCTTGCTTTCGAACTGCTAGGTTGGCAGGAGCTGGAACTAGAGACGGGAGCTCACTCCGTCATGCGGCAAGTCGGGTCTCGAACTGCTGAACTACTGACCTTCCACAGCCTGCAGTTCAGCGTCTTAACCACTTGAGCCACCGCAGCTCCTCGTTGATTGGTACATAGCATAAAAAGATTAAGAAAAATCCCACAACAAAATACATTGTCTCAGGTGTGGCGTGAGGTGTTGCATCCGATTAGATACACTGCAGGGGAATTCTCCTCCACTGTGATACAGCGGAGCAATCAATCAATCGCTTTATTACAACAGTCAGCAACCAGCAGTACAGTTTGATTAAGAAATGCAATGGCCAGTGACCAGCAATACAGTTGGATTTAAAAAAATTTAAATGATAAAAAGATAGAATTAAGTCTTAGTAACATACAGAATCATACCAAATAACTACAAAGTCATCCTGCCATATGGGATTTTCGATGCGTGTACATCTGAGCACAGAATCTAGCGACCTGATGAGTAGTGATACAGTGGAGCAAGTAAACCTAGTATGGAAAACTTTTGTTATGCCAGCACCCCAATATTCGTCTAGGGCCTCAGACCACCCTAGAAAATAGAAAAGGGGGCAGCTAAAAAAGGAATAATCATACTAGGATTGAGGTTGCCATTACTGCATGTATGAATTTCCATTTATTAATTGATGCCTTCACTTTCTTTCTTTGATCTATCTACTTTTTAACTAATAAAATTTACTACTGTTTATTAGTGGTGTCTTTCTTTCCAACTCCTTTGGGGAAAGGATGTGTCAGGGTAAGCCAGTGTATACAGTGATCCCTAGACTGTTGGGATGAACATCTGTGGGGAGTGTGTCTGCTATACTGCCATATCGTTTATGGGTTTATGGGCCTGGGTTCACTTTCATGACCTGTGTACCAGTTGCTGCCGCATTCCTTTCTCTGCTCTTCTCCCCTTGTTATCGCTGACCTTGTGGCCTGCTTGTGTAGGGTCTTCCCATCAATTAACCGTGTGACTAGTTTCGTTTCCCAGCCTCAGCTCGTGAGTCAAGCCGATTGGCCATAGGTGGGGGTGGGAGGCACATTTGAATACCCTGTATCTCTATCTGCTTTCTGGATGGTAGTTATTCCTAACAGTGAACATGTTCCTGCAACCGTAGTACTAGCAATAAAGTATAACCTTTCCAGAAGTGTGTACTCGATTGTTTGACTGTGGGTTCTGACAGAGTGCCAGCCTCAGGGTTTTTGTTAACAGAGTCACCAAACTGACCATGGCCTTCATGTCACCCAAACAAGCATATTCCACGCAGCACTCACTACAGCAATATGGCCAGATTTCTCCATCAGTAACTGCAGTGTTTACCTGAGCAAAGATGTCTGGAACTTTCACAGGAACAGAGAAGGAAGAGATTGGATTTATACCCCGCCCTTCACTTGGTGTCTCAGAGCGGCTTACAATCTCCTTTCCCTCCCCCTCCCCACAACAGACACCCTGTGAGGTGGGCGGGGCTGAGAGAACTCTGACACAAACTGCTCTTTTTCAAGGACAGCTGTGCCAGAGCTTGTGACTGACCCAAGGTCACATCAGCAGGTGCAAGTGGAGGAGTGGGGAATCAAACCCGGTTCTCCCAGATTAGAGGCCGCGCACTTAACCACTACACCAAACAGTAGCACATTCAGTATTGAAAAGCTAAATCAGCTGACAGTTTCGCAAAAGTGAAAAACTAATCTTACCTTTGCTTTCCAGCACAAAGCTTTTTTCTTGAAATGAATTCGTTTTGGGGTGATAAACCTCACATCTGATTATCTTCCCAGTGTCTGTTTCTTTTCTATTGACTTGTATTTTGCTAGTAAAAGAACACAGCTTGTTTTCTTCAATGCGGATGTTGCTGGGGTCACTCACTTCAGATATTTTTTTCCAGTCTTCGTACCACACCACTCGCAAATGACATGGTGCAAAATCTGTTATGGAAATTTCATGGGAGACGTGCCCAGATTCCTCTGATACTGCTTTTATTTCAGACACAATAGGAGGTTTAGCTAAACAGGAGAGAAAACATTTCTCTGAAGTAATAATGAAATAAAACACTGTCAGAACCTTTCACATTGTCATAATGAAGTACTGGATTCATTCTTACTGTGTGGAGACCATGCAGTGCTGTGTATGCACGGTGCTTCATAGCTTGGGAGTAACGTTGCAGGTATTCATCTAAGACTGCTGTTCTACGCACACTGCCTGGGAGAAAGTCACACTAGAGAAAGTGGGACTTACTTTTGGGCAAACAGGCACAAAATTTCACTCAAAGCTGTGGTCCAGGAGGTCCTTGGTTCAAATCTTACCTATGCCACGAACTCACTAACAACTAGGGTTGCCAGGTCCTTACCTCATGCTGGTAGGATGTGGACAGGCCCATAGCTAATGTGGGGCCCATGGGACCCGGCCCCCCAAGCAGTTTTTATGGGGCCCCTTTCTGAGCCTCGGCTGTCCTACCCCAACTCCCTGTGATTACCGGTCAGCCTGCTGGCAGGGAGGACAAGGGCAGTGTTTCCAGAGGCTGCCCTGGCCGGTGCTGTGTCACGGGAAGAGGCACTGGGGTTTCTTGGGGGGGGAAAGCTAGCCCCAGAGGCTGCACAGGGAAGGCCTGCCCTTGCGGGAGGGGAGGGGGGAGAGGGAGGGAAGCTGCAGCCGCTGCAGCAGCCCTTGCCCTGGAGCCTTTGATTGGACTAGCAGGCAGGGCCCCCCAAGGCCCCCTGCCTAAAAAGTCCTTCGCTACGGGGCTGGATGTGGAAGGGAGTTTTCGGGGGGGGCAGGGTGACATCACCACGTGCGACGTCCCTGATTGTGATGATGTCACAGGGAAGTGAGATCATCACGCTGGGGATATCACATGGCAACACTCTGGTTTTGGGGCAAACTCCATGGTGGAATTGGGCTCAAACTGCATGACATCACATGGGGTCTTCGCTGTTGGGGGCAGATCTCCGCTCCCACCCGGGGGCTGGCATGGCAACCCTTTGTTGTTCAGTCGCACAGTCGAGTCCGACTCTTTGTGACCCCATGGACCAGCTCCCGCCAGGCCCTCCTGTCTTCCACCGTCCTCTGCATTTGGCTCAATTTCATGTTCGTTGCATCGATGACACTGTCTAACCATCTCATCCTTTGCCGTCCCCGTCTTCTTTGACCTTCAATCTTTCCCAGCATCAGGGTCTTCTCCAATGTTCCCTCTAAGCTGTGGAGCCCTGTGAGCAAAAATTCTTCTTTCTGAGCTGCTGGCATTAAAGTTGTGAGCGAGCCATTTGACTACTGCATAAATTAGTCTGCTCTGGAGCTCTCCTTCCTGAGCTAAGACAAAAATGTGTGAGCTGGAGGCTAAGAAACTGTGAGCTAGCTCAAAGTAACTCAGCTTAGAGGGAACACTGGTCTTCTCCAGTGATGGCAACCCTACTAGCAACACAATCCTAAAAACCATAACACCCTTTTGTCCACTGAAGTCAATGCCGTTCAAAGCATGTAACTGTATTCTATGGCACTGGAAGTCGCCTTGGACAAGTCCACTCTCAGCCTTGACCTTTCCCATCTGAGAATAACACCTTCCAAATCGATTGTATGGATTAAAGGAGAGAATGAAGAAGGAGCACTTTCTACAAAAGTTGCTATCTGCAATCCAGCCCAAGGTAGCTGCATGTGGAAAGGCATCTGTGCGAAGTGGCTCTCTTACATGGTTTGAGGAATTCAGCTATACTGATGCTTTTTCTCATTTTGCTTGATTATAGTTGAAACGCATGATAGTATATCTCTTTCTTCTATATAAGAAATGCCCTACTTTCTAATTTGATTCAGCACATGTCAGGAAGATTTAAAATAGCATAGTAATAGTTCATTTACAACAAAATAAAATGGAAAGTCTGAAATCCCAACATATTTAAATTTTAAAACCTTTTTCTTCCGTTGATTTTCATTTATAGTTCACATATATAAGAATATGTGGGTATTTAGCAAATACATGTGTGCAAAAATACTGTGGATTTTCCAAAGGCTGGTGGTAAATGCCACCACCAATAATGTGGAAAATTTCTGGGGTTTTCATTGAATTTTTACCTAACTTTGCTTTGGAGAATGTTCAGTAGCTCTTTGATTTTCAGAAACCAAAAGCTACTCCACCGTCAAAATATTTATCTTTATAGCTCAACTTGTCTCTGAAAGTGGGGAGCATCATTACTAGTACAGTCTAAGCTATAAACTCAGTACCGTCAAGATAAATATTTTAAAAACCCATACAGTTGAGACAGATTCACTTCCATAACACTACTCTACCAGTGCAATCCTATGCAGAATTATTCCAATCTAAGCCCATTGCACTGTTAGTTCCTTAACCAGTACTATACTTTTCCAGAACATTAAAGAAATCACTTACAGTATATTAAGACATTTCCACTGAGTATCATGCTACTCGATTTAATGTATCTTTTTATTTATACCTTGTTTGATTTAATGTAACTGTAATAATTTTTTGTAATAAAAAAAGAAACCGGATGGTACATACCTGGGAGCTTTAAATATAAACTTTTTATAATAGGTTTTATCAGCTTCTGGTGTGTTACTTTGAAACAAATTTTTTTGTCATAATCTAAAGCTGTAGGTGTCAGCTGCAACCTAGACAACAGACTGAAAGAGTCCTTTTGGTCCTCTGCTGGCCATTCTGTGAGCACATCTTTGCTTATTAAATCATCACCATGAAACCACTGGATATTAATGTCTTTGGGATAGAAATCCAGGACTGTACAGGTTAGAGACAAAGGAATCCCATACTCAGCATCACTTGGATCAACAATGATATCTGAAATCTTGGGAAAACCTGCAAAGTGTAGAAGCAAAAAAAAGGGGGGGAGGAGAGAGAATAGGCTATAAATCCTAGTCAAATTCCAGTGGAATTCCAACAGCACTTGCCTAGATATAAGCCCCATTTGACAGACCTGAGTAGGATTCTTAATAGACTGCTTACCAAAAGTGGTGAATTACAGTTTAAATTAAATGTGGCAAGTATTGCACCAAACATTCTACAAAGCAAGTACTTATAGGGTTCACTAAGTAAAAGGTGGGAAACGAAAGTGGTAGTTTCAATAAAGGAAAAGCAGATGTGGAAAGAACATGTTTTACAATTTAAAATATTCGATTTAATGCTCCTTCATTGCCAAGTCGTTGCAGTTGCCGCAGCGGGGGACTCCTGGGCGGCGACTGGAGCACGCTGGGGGCAGGGCCACGACCATCGGAGGGAAAACCATAGAGTTTTCCCTCCGATGCTCGTGGCCCAGCCCCTAGCGTGCTCGGCATCCTAACATCACTTCCTGGTGACACGCACGTCGGGGCGGGGTTCCCCCCGGGGCCCGATCCGCTAGCGGCGGGGAACGGGCCTCTGGGGGGGGTTCCCCACCCCCCGGGGGGACTTGGCAGCCCTACTTCATACTCAGAATGGACCTGGCTATTAGGTTAGGGAATACTTTCCTCATATGTTCCTCTCCCTTCTGTGAGAATAATGGGGGGGGACTCTCATCTACCATCAACCTTTTGTTGAAGTACAGCTAATGAGGAATCAGGGTAGTGCTTTCTTGTCAGGGGCTCTAACTCTGAAAAATGTTTGCCCTTGAGATATTAATTGGTACCTTCCCTTCTGGGAAAAAAAATATGTGTTTTTATAAGTGCTTTCCTCAAGTAATTAATTTGTATGGGTATTGTTTTATTTTTTTACCACAGCTCTGAGTTTTTGCTTTCATTGGCTTTTTAATTTAGAACTTGTCGTTTTAGAACTGTTTTGGCATTCCTTAATCTTTGACATTTGGCTTTCTAGTGCTTTATTGTGCACTACTTTGAATGCTGGTCTGACAGCAAATGCAGGATATAAATATCGGGAATAAATAAATGTCTACATCTTTCCTGTCACTAGCCTACATATGATCCTGAATGTCAACTCTGTAGATGAGTTTCTCTCAAAAAGGGAAATGAGAAACCATAGGCTGCCTGGCCCTCCTGACTCACTACAAAGCAAGATGAAACTGAAGGACAGGATTAATAGTGGAGTCTTATCAGGGCTATAAACTTGATCTCGTCCAACTGTCATGACTTTTCAAAAGACACCCTAGGAATTAGGTACCTTTTGTGAGGTCTCCCTCAGCACCCTAAAATGAATTAATTAAAAGCAGCCTTGTGGAAACTGCTGCCAACCAATTCAAAACAAGGCCACATTTATATCATAGTCCAATACAGCCAGAATTCAGAAGAAGGTATAGCAGGACTGGGGAGAAATAGTAGTCTATGGTACATTCCAAAAAGCTGGTGCTACGCAGAGCTCTTTTTGTAGCAGGAACTCCTTTGCATGTTAGGCGACACAGCCCTTGAAGTAAACAATGAAATAAATCTTGTTTGCAACAAGGAGACTTGAACAACCCTGTCAGGTTCTATGAGACCAGGTTGGATTCATTATATTCAAATAATCCACTACATATGAATGGATCCCTAGGGGAAAAGAACCTTTCCAGCTTGTGGGGTAGTTAGATATCAGAACAGTTTACTAAAGATTCACACAGAAAAAAAGCAAAGAAAAGGAAACAGTGTCAGTCTATATAAACTCTTTAGATAGGAAGTTTGGGTAGTTGTGTGATATACATGAGCTATTTGAATAATCACCTTTTAACATAAGTATGTACGTATTTCTTGTAGTTTTGTTGCAATGGTTAATTTCAACCACAAACTCTACCCCATGATCTTCTGGCTTAGGTGTAAATGATGCTTGGCTTTTCATGCAGTATAGATTTGATGTTGCGTCCAGATATGGCTCGTCTGTATTGATCTGAGCATGAGTAAGTTTTTCAAAGCCTCTTCTCCAACAGATGTCACACTCAGATGGATTGAAATCCTTCATGGAACAAGACAAAGTGATGGCTTCCCCACACTCTGGCACAGGGGGCTCACAATCAGTTTGAGAGACTTTTGGAGTACATACTGTTAATAATAAAAGGATGTCAGCAGG
>NW_015173702.1:401387-433026 GCF_001447785.1 Gekko japonicus | reverse complement strand
AATAATAAGGTATCGCTTCAGTGGGAAGGTAACAGCATTCCATGCGCCTTGGCATTTAGTCATGCCGGCCACATGACCACAGAAACGTCTTCGGACAGTGCTGGCTCTTCAGCTAGGAAATGGAGATGAGCACCGCCCCCTAGAGTCAAATTCAACTGGCTTTCGAGCAAGGGAAACCTTTACCTTTACCTTTATAATTGTAATAAGGCAACAGCAGAAACCAAATAAAATGATCAAATGGATATAGATTGTGAATGGATATAGACTGTGGCTGCTGCTTGAAGACTGCTACTGAGGGGTAGCTCACCACCTCCCTAGGCAGCCAATTCCACTGCTACTCTTACTATTAAAAAGAATCCTAATATCCAACCAGTACCTTTCAACATGTAATTTAAACCATTATTGCGAGTCCGGTACTCTGCTGCCAACAGGAACCAGCTCCCTTCTCTCCTCTAAGTGACAGCCTTTCAAATACTTAAAGAGAACAATCATATTCTCCCTCATTTTCCTCTTCTCCAGACTGAACATTTCCAAGGTCCTCAGCTTTTCTTCATAGGGCTTAGTCTCCAGGCCCCTGATCATCCTCGTCACTCTCCTCTGCACCCGACTCCATTCTGTCTACATCCTTGCTGAAGTGAGGCCTCCAGAACTGCACACAGTACTCTAGGCTGGCTAATGCAGTGCACAGCAGGACTATGACATCTTGCAATTTGGATGGTATACCTGTGTTGATACACACTATGACCGTATTAGCCTTTCTTGCTGCTGCATCACACTGACTGCTCATATTTAGTTTACATTGCACTGTATCCCAAGATCTTGTTCACACACACTGCTACCCAAAAGTGTATCCCCCAACCAGTATCTATATTTCTAATTTTTGCTGCCCAGATATAGAACTCCGCATGTATCCTATTGAATTGCATCCTGTTCACATCTGCTCACTTTTCCAGTGTGTTCTTGTTGAATTTCAGTCTCTATTTTCTGGGATGTCCACTACTACTCCCAATTTGGTGTCATCTGCAAATTTAATGAGTAGTCCCTCCACCCCCTTATCCAGATCATTTTTTTGAAATGTAGAAAAGTACCGAGCCCAGAACTGAGCCCTTTGGCACCCCACTAAACACCTCCCTCCAATTAGATGACATGCCATTGACAACTACTCTTTGGGTGCAGTTTTCCAAACAGTTCCCTATCCACCTAACTATCCTGGAGTCCAGTCCACAGTCTTCCAGTTTCCCATTAGAATGTCATGGAGAACCCTGTTGCTGAAGTCCAGGTAAACAATATCATTGAAGAGGAAAAGAAAACAAAAGAAAAAAATATGTACAAAAAAGTACTGATGGATCATTCTGAGCATTCGTGGCTCACTTTGAGGACTCAGCATACTGCACTGTTTCAATGTCCAAATTGCAAAACATGGGTGGTGCCATACCTTCATAGCTTCCGCCAGCTCACATGGCTACCAAGAACAACATGAGACCCAGGATGAACTGTGCAGACTATGTGGCTAACTTTCTGTACTCCCTACAGAAGTGCCTGGGGGAAAAAAGAAAACCTGTCTTTCTCCAGAGTACGGCCTGTAGTCCTTGTTGTGCACTATACTGCTGAAGTAATCTGGCACAGGAGGCCATTTTCTGATTGTCATCATCACGCCTATGATTTGACTCTTGATCAAGGATAAACACCAGGGTTTTTTCACATTAGACTGATTTTTATCTATTTTGATATTCGTACCCAGCTTTTCTCCCCAAACTGGACTCCAAAGAGCCAGTTTGGCGTAGTGGTTAAGTGCGCTGACTCTAATCTGGGAGAACCGGGTTTGATTCCCCACTCCTCCACTCGCACCTGCTGATGTGACCTTGGGTCAGTCACAAGCTCTGGCACAGCTGTCCTTGAAAAAGAGCAGTTTGTGTCAGAGTTCTCTCAGCCCCACCCTCCTCACAGGGTGTCTGTTGTGGAGAGGGGAAAGGAAAGGAGTTTGTAAGCCGCTCTGAGACTCCAAGTGAAGGGCGGGGTATAAATCCAATCTCTTCTTCTTCTTCAAACAACTCCTGAATATCATCCCTCCTCCATTTTATTCTAACAATAACCATGTGGGGTGGGTTAGGCTGAGAGAGAGTGAGCGGCCCAAGATCACCCACTGAGCTTTCATGGCAGAGAGGGGATTGAGAAGGAGAAAAACCCACAGTGGCTATGTATAGGATGATTGGGAAGGAATGATGTTGCCAGACCCTGGAAACTAAGCAGGGTTGTTAATTCAATGGGAGATTTCCAAGGAAGACTCTGCAGAGAAAAGCAAGGACTAACCGCCTTTGCTTCTCGCTTGCCTTGAAAGCTCCTTGCTGGAGTCACCAGAAGCTGGTTGTGACTTGACAGCACATACACATGCATGATAGGGTGACAGAAAATAAAAAATAAAAGCCAATATACCAGGATAAGGTAAAGTGAAAGTGTTGCTCAACAGCTCAAGCAAGCAAGAAAGAACACCTGACAATTCTGAACTTTTATGTAGGCTTTCCACTGCAGTCTGTATGCAAAAAAGGAAAAGGTGGATTATATCTGCATAAACAAGACATATTGGCCCCGGTCACACGGGCTGGATATCGTGGGGGGGAGGCGTGGCTGTTTGCCCCGGAGCGAACTACAGCGCGGCAGCCGGATCACACCTCCCGCCGACGTCCCGTGGTTCAGGGGGAGGTGCCGATCAGACGACAATCTTGCGGTGCGGCAAAGAATCAGCACAGCGCGATCACAGCGGCAATGGCTGGGCACCGCTGCCGTGGCAAGCAGAGTTGTGGTTTTTTAAAAACCCAAGTATGCTCATGCGCCGTTGGGTGCTTGTACGCATCCCATGAAGACTTGGGGGGGGGGAAACCTTTTCGCAACGGGACATGGGTGGCCGCCAGATGCCATGAACTACCACCGGAAACGCGATCAGACACCCGCCCTTGCCCCGCGGTTTCTGGAAACTAGTACCTCGGAGGTACTAGTTTTTTACAGCGCATCTTCAGCATTTTTTAGCCTCAGGTTAGCCACGGGAGCTCTACGCTTCCCAGATGTTGCGGTGAGATCGTGCCCGGAAAATCCGCCTATCTTCCGTCTCTGTAGCATGGCTAATGCTCCGTGTGACCGCAGCCATTGTTCATTAAAAGAAAATGCTGTTTGTCTTGTTAAACTCACCCACAGTTTTCATCATCCAAACAGATTCTTTGCGGTGATGTGAGCCTCTCAGGTTAGTCTTGCAGAAGAATCTCTTTCCAGAATCTGCTGCTTTTGGAAGATACTTTATACTGCTAGTGCAGAAAAAAAGCCCATCTGCTGCTTTCACAGGTTCACTTAAAAACGGCTCTTCTGGAAGTTGCTCATCATCTACACTCCAATGCACATCAATGGTTTGGGGGAAATAAGAATGAATTTTACAATTAAGAGTCATCATTTCTTCTGATCTTGGCATATCTGTGGAGCACCAGATTGGATCCAACGATGGCGGCGCTAGGAAGGAAAACAACAAAGTCTGAAAACCGGAAAAGTAACATCTATTTATATTGATAAACCATGTAATGAAGAGGAAATGATCTGCTTCTCTTGGCCTATCTTGCTCAAATAACACCATAAACAGCCAGCTGACCTGCAAAAGGAGAGGGGGGAAAAATCAAGCTTCAAATAATAGCTCTAGAGTCAAGTAACGCAAGCAGCGACTTGAGGCAGCATTATGGCTGGGGTAGCACTTTTACACCTTGGCCTCTCAGTCATCCACCCCTGGCTGTAATCAGAAAGGTGCTTAGCCATCTTCAGAAAGCACTGAACCGCCCCTAACAATCAGGATGAAGCAGAGACTTCTGAAGTTAGTGCAGTGCCTCTCTAATTATAGAGAAGGGAACCAATAGGGCTGAGAACAGGCTGGGAACAGAGGCTTTTTCCCCATTGCAAAGCCTTTGACTCTAATTTGCCCTAGACCCAAGTGCCAAGCTGCGGTGGCTCAAGTGGTTAAGATGCTGAACTGCAGGCTGGAAGGTCGGTAGTTCAGCAGTTCGAGACCCGAGTGCCGCATGAGGAGTGAGCTCCCGTCTCTGGTTCCAGCTCCTGCCAACCTAGCAGTTCGAATGCAAGAAATTGCAAGTAGATAAATAGGTACCGCTTCGGTGGGAAGGGAACAGCGTTCCATGCGCCTTGGCGTTTATGATGACCACGGAAACATCTTCGGACAGCGCTGGCTCTTCGGCTTGGAAACAGAGATGAGCACCGCGAATCCCTAGAGTTGGGTTCGACTGGCTTTTGAGCAAGGGAAACCTTTACCTTTACCTTATACAAGTGCCAAGAGACAGTAGTGGGACCTTTCTCCTGGACTGCTGCCGCCGCCGCCACTGCTTTGATTCATGGCAGGCTCCACCTCTTCAAGGTCCAAGACCTCAGCTGCCTCTGGAGCCCATCCTGAGTTCAAGTGGTGGTGAAGACAACAGGAGGTACCACCTCTCCCACCAATGCCACGGCCCACAGCTGCTGTAGCTTTGCACCTTATTGAGGTGGCCAAATGGCTTGAGACAGCCCTTGTTACGATTATGAAAGTGCTCTGGGATTCATTGAAGGACTGAGCTGCAGCACCTAGATTCAATGGAAGTCAAATAGCTGGTTTTCATCTTCCTATCAATGACTCCACACTCTAAATAGCAAACAATCTTCTCAAGGAACAACATGAATAAGAATAAGAAGCACTTCCTTGTTGGTACACACAGGGCTATTTTTGGGCAGGAACGCACAGGAACGGAGTTCCGGCTGGCTCCCGAGTTGGCCACGCCCAGCAGGAACTCATTAGCATAATAGGCCACACCCAACAGCAGGAACTCATTAGTATTGGCTACAATTAGGGGTATGTGGCCTAACATGCAAAAAGCCCTGGGTTCTGACAACAAACAAGGTAAAGAGAATAAGAAGCAATAGGTGGGTGTGGCTGGATGACCACACTTCTGGTAACATGAGAGTGCGGCCTAATGGGCTAATGAGCTGTGCTGTCAGGGTGTGGCCTAATATGCTAATGAGTTCCTGCTGCTGGGTATGGCCTATTATGCTAATGAGTTCCTGCTGGGCTTTTTCTACAAAAAAGCCCTGGGTACACATATATGGTGTTTAAGGTCACTGGAATCTACTGCTCACTTATAAGATCACCACTGCAATCCAACATTGATTCCCATATGCACCATTATGGGCTGTAGTGAGGAGCCAGATGCCAGCAAAAAATGCAGGCAAGGACAACAGAATTATGTCAGAGTGCTACGTAACTGTTTTTGCTAGCGTACATTGTCTTCTTTGCTTACCTGTGACTTTGAAGGATTGTGTTTTTACAAGGAAGCCATGCGGAAGGGCTCCATGTCTGACTTCAAGTGAAAGTTCATATTTATCCAGCTGCTTTACATCTGGAAGTATATGTATTTCACAGGACACATGAAAAATTGAACGTTTTTCTTCTTTCAAAGTTGCAGAAACTGTAATCGACGCGTACTTTGGAAGGAGAGAATGGTTTTCATCTCTATTCTCAACATCACTTGTTTCACTATTCCAGGAGAAAATCTTCTGTTTTTCGTTATTAGATCTGATGATGAAAAAAGCAACATCTAATGGCTTTGGCCGAAAACCAGAAATCAAGCACTGCAGTTCTGAATATTCCATATGCTTCAGTTCTGTATTTCCAATAAATGCCAGGACTGTTGGTTGAACTGTAAGTAACAATACAAAACGAGTTACCATCAAGCCTCCGCTGTGCAAGCCCTTCTCTTTCCCCCTCCATCTTGGCAACTGAGAGCTGGTCCTTTGCCAGTCACATGGGGTTCAGAAAATGATTTTGGGGCTATCTACTTTACAAAGGCTGAGAGCCAGCAGAAAATGGCCTGGATTAGGTATAAACTCATAATTCCTTCTGAGACTAATAGCAGCCTGAGAAAAAAAAACGTCCTCTACATTTACCTAGTCTTCAGATCATTAAGGAAGACCTCTCAGTCATTCATTAAGAGCACTTTCGTACAAGGGATCTGGCTGCTTGAGTATCAAACCTTAGGAAGAACTGAAGCCAATACTGGCATTTACAGCAAAAAGGTCTTAATCCAGAGTGATCTAATTTGAACTGGTTGGAATTTCCCATCACGAACCCCACCCAGGGACCTCCTCTTCCTTTTCCTTATTTGGAAATGTTTACAGGACCTTGGAACTCCTTTCCTTTTCACCTTCAGGTAGCTCACCTGACCTCCTCTCTGCAATCCAAGCAAGGACTGATACAATTAAATTAAAACACAAACTTCTTTCCCCAAATGTCCCCAAATCATTTTCATACCCTGCTTCATCATATATGTGTTTTGGTGTGGTACTCCATCATGCTCAGCTCTGGATTAAGAATTTTTGTTTATCTAAAATTACTAACGTCTTTTGAGCAGAAAATCCTGTTTCCAGCAGACATTATGTACCTCTGTTACTTCAGTGTTGTTTCCTATGGATTTATAATATGTATTAGTTGCTGCCTGGATCCGTGCTTTGGGATATCGACCTGTGCTAAAAGTCCCGGCTGCATACTCTGTTTGGCCTAGGGTTGTCAAATGAACTCACCTCTGCCAGCGGGGAACTTTGTGCTGTCTCCCAGTGTGCGCGCGCAAAGCGCGCACACGTTTGTACAAATAGAGAATTGGCCAAAAAGACTCACACAACCATTTTTAACTTTAAAAGGGGTAATTTCTCTGATATGAGGGGACACGTGGGGAGGAAACTGAAAGGAAAAGTAGAAAGGGTCAAAACAATTGGGGAAGCTTGGGATCTATTTAAAACTACGATCCTAGAAGCTCAAAAAATATATATTCCGCAGGTTAGGAAAGGCACAAACAGGTATAGGAAAAAGCCTGCATGGTTAACAAACAGAGTAATGGAGGCTGTAAAAAGTAAAAAGAATTCCTTTAAGCAGTGGAAAGCTAGTCACAGTGAGGCTGATAAAACGGAACACAGGCTATGGCAAATAAAATGCAAGTCTGAGGTCAGGCAGGCAAAAAGGGAATATGAGGAGCATATAGCAAAAAACGTAAAAACCAACAATAAAACTTTCTTCAAATACATTAGAAACAGGAAACCAGCCAGGGAGGCAGTGGGGCCCTTGGACGACCAAGGGGTAAAAGGAGTATTGAAGGATGATAGGGAAATGGCTGAGAAGCTAAATGCATTTTTTGCCTCCGTCTTCACTGTGGAAGATGAGAAGTGCTTGCCCACTCCAGAACCACTGATTTCAGGAGGGGTGTTGGAAGACCTGAGTCAGATTGAGGTGATGAGAGAGGAGGTCCTAAAACTGATAGACAACTTAAAAACTGAAAAATCACCAGGCCCAGATGGCATACATCCGAGAGTTCTGAAAGAACTCAAATGTGAACTTGTAGATCTCCTGACAAAGATATGTAATCTTTCCTTAAAATCTGCCTCCATTCCTGAGGATTGGAAGGTAGCTAATGTCACTCCCATCTTTAAAAAGGGTTCCAGAGGAGATCCGGGAAATTACAGGCCAGTCAGTCTGACGTCGATACCGGGTAAATTGGTGGAAACCATTATTAAGGAAAGAATTAGTAGGCACATAGATGAACAAAACCTATTGAGGCAGACTCAGCACGGTTTCTGTAAGGGAAGATCTTGTCTCACTAACCTGTTAGTGTTCTTTGAGGGGGTGAACAAACATGTGGACAAGGGGGATCCAATAGATATTATTTACCTTGACTTCCAGAAAGCTTTTGATAAAGTTCCTCATCAAAGGCTCCTAAGTAAGCTCAAAAATCATGGGATAGAAGGACAAGTCCTTTTATGGATCAAAAACTGGCTAGTTCATAGAAAACAGAGAGTGAGTGTAGGTGGGCAATTTTCTCAGTGGAGGGTGGTAAGCAGTGGGGTACCGCAGGGATCAGTACTTGGTCCACTGCTTTTTAACTTGTTCATTAATGATTTGGAGATGGGAGTAAGCAGTGAAGTGGCTAAATTTGCGGATGATACAAAGTTGTTCAGGGTGGTGAAAACCAGTGAGGATTGTGAGGCACTCCAAGGGGATCTGTCAAGGATGGGCGAGTGGGCGTCAACATGGCAAATGGGGTTCAATGTGGCCAAGTGCAAGGTGATGCACATTGGAGCCAAAAATCCTAAATATAAATACACATTGATGGGGTCTGAACTGGCAGAGACTGAGCAAGAGAGAGATCTTGGAGTTGTAGTGGATAACTCACTGAAAATGTCGAGACAGTGTGTGACTGCAATAAAGAAGGCCAATGCTATGCTGGGGATTATTAGGAAGGGTATTGAAAACAGATCAGCCAATATAATAATGCCCCTATATAAATCAATGGTGAGACCTCATTTGGAATACTGTGTGCAGTTCTGGGCACCACACCTTAAAAAGGATATTATAGCTTTGGAAAAAGTGCAGAAAAGGGCAACTCGAATGATAAAAGGGTTGGAACACTTTCCCTATGAGGAAAGGTTGAAGCGCTTAGGGCTCTTTAGCTTGGAGAAAAGACGACTGAGGGGTGACATGATCGAGGTTTATAAGATTATGCATGGGAAAGAGCAGGTAAAGAAAGAGGTACTTTTCTCCCTTTCTCACAATACAAGAACTCGTGGGCACTCCATGAAACTGCAGAGCGGTCGGGTTAGAACGGATAAAAGGAAGTACTTCTTCACCCAAAGAGTGATTAACACATGGAATTCACTGCCACAGGAAGTGGTGGGTGCTACAAGCATGGACGGCTTCAAAAGGGAACTAGATAAGCATATGGAGCAGAGGTCCATCAGTGGCTATTAGCCACAAGGTATAGCTAGGGGCTCTGGGGCAAGTGATGCTCTGTCTTCTTGGTGCTTGGGGGGGTTTAACAGTGGGAGGGCTTCTAATGTCCTGGCCCCACTGCTGGACCTCCTGATGGCACTGGTATTTCTGGCCACTGTGTGACACAGAGTGTTGGACTGGATGGGCCTTTGGCCTGACCCAACATTGGCGTCTCTTATGTTCTTATGTTCTTATGTGCCCGCCCCCTGGGCTCTTTACCGCCGGAGCTCTGCTCCTGTGTGCTCCTGCAGAAAATGACCCCTGGTTGTGACTGCGGTCATTCATAACTGACATATACACCCTGGAGCAAATGGAATAATTATACCCTTCTTAAATGAGTATATTTCCTGGCAATGTTGGGATTCAACTCTGAAAACTCCCAAATGCAAATCTACGTCCTCACTGACTTCATAATTTTAGGGGCGCTCCTGCAGAAAATGACCCCTGGTTGTGACTGCGGTCATTCATAACTGACATATACACCCTGGAGCAAATGGAATAATTATACCCTTCTTAAATGAGTATATTTCCTGGCAATGTTGGGATTCAACTCTGAAAACTCCCAAATGCAAATCTACGTCCTCACTGACTTCATAATTTTAGGGGCCTGTGCAACTTCTTGCCTGAGATTTACAATATTAGGTAGGTAAGATCCAACTCTTAAAGCATAAACCTTCACAAGAACCATTCATTTTTGTTTAACGATCACTACCACGATTTATATTTGAAATTACTTACTCTTCATAAACCGCCAATAGTACATAAATGCAGCAACACCACAAATGACTATTATTGTGGCAATCAGTCCAGCTAACCAGCCTAAATTTGGTGGAGGATCTGTAAAAACAAAATAAAAAGCATATATTGTGCTCCTAATGCCTCTTGTACATTACAAAATGTACCAGCCTTATCATACCTTACCATAAGGAAGTAGCATTAGCACAGATGGTTTTCTCACACGTTACAAGAAAAGGTGAAGTCCACTTACCTGATGACAAGAGAATCATATCACAGCAGAAGTAAGCACTCCGGAAATCACAGTGCATTGGGCTGCCACTTCAGAACACTATCTTAAGACACTGGTCCATTCTGTATCTGGCATTCACGCCACATTTTATCAGCACTCGACCTGGCTCCCCCTTGCCTCGGAATACCTGTTTTCACTGCATTGCCTCGGATTATGGGTTCTGCATTGGCACATGTCAGCTTGCCATCTGTTTTGTTTTCAACGCTCGCTCCTACATTGGTATGCAGATTTTCCTGTGCCAGTACTTGCCTCAGCGGTCATTAGCTGCCTGAGCCAAGTAATTCACAGTGAGGTGATAAATGCAGAGGGGGAAATAGGGGTGGGGGAACGGAGATCAATGAAGCCTTGTCAAGTTGTCTGCTTATTGTTCCCTTCTAATCAGAAGCGGAGGAAGGGAAAGGTGCCACTCAAAACCACATTCAATTTGGTATCATCTGCAAATTTAATGAGTAGTCCCTCCACCCCCTCATCCAGATCATTTTTTTTAAATGTGGGAAAGTACCAGGCCCAGAACCAAGCCCTGTCCAGGCATCCCACTGGATACCTCCTTCCAAGCAGATGAAATGCCATTTACAGTTACTCTTTAGGTGTGGTTCTCCAGTCAGTTCCCTGTCCACCTAACTATCCAAGAGTCCAGTCTGCAGTCCTCCAGTTACCTATTAGAACATCATGGGGAACCCTGTCAAAAGCTTTACTGAAAGCCAGGAAGACAATGTTGAAGTAAGCTCATCACTCTATCAAAGAAAACAATGAGGTTAGTCTGGCAGGACCTGTTGAAGACAAATCTGCTGACTTTCTCCAAGTCACCAAGTTGTCCTTCCGATGCTCACAGACTGATCCCTTTAAAATCTGCTCCAGTATCTTCCCTGGGACAGAGGTCAGATTGACTGGCCTGTAATTTCCTGGGTCATTCTTCCTCCCTATTTTTGAAGACTGGGATAACATTTGTTCTCATCCATAGTCTTGTGGCACATCTCCCTTCCTCCATGAGGTGTTGCAGATTTATTTATTTGATTTTCATGGACAAAGGCTTTGCAAGCTCTCTGGAGAGTTATTTGAGCACTCGTGGGTGCACACCATCTCGCCCAGGGGTCTTGTACTCATCCAACGCAGGCAGTTGCCTCTCAACAACCCCTCTGCCCATGTTAACCAGCAGCCCAGTGCCATGCCTTGCCTACTAATATATCTAGATAAGCCTGTTATCTTTTTCAGGGGGGAAACTGAGGCAAAATAGGCATTGAGCCTTCCTGCTGTCTCTCTGTCCTCTATCAGAGTTTCTCCATTTCCATCCAATAGTGGGCCCCATTGCCTATTTTACCTTGTGGTTGCTCCTCACATAGCTAAAGAAGTTTTTCTTGTTGTAGTAAGCCTCCCTGGTCAATCTCAGCTCACTCTGAGCTTTAGCATCTCTGCTGAGAAATGGACTAATATTTGCTGTTTATGAATTCATATATATGCTAACACACGACATGAACGGTGCACACACATGCCCTAGGCACAGGGAAAGCTGTTTTACAGTCATCTGTTGTGTGAAAGGGTTTACACATAGAGGGTGATTGCCGGTGTACTTGCATTTCATGTTAATGAAGCTAGTAAATACACCAAAGCCTGGCCTGATGGAAAGGAGCACATTCGCCATTGTTAGCAGCAACTGCAGTTCAAAAAGACAATCCATTCCACCATTGCTGAGAGACTCGCTGTCATGCAATCCACGTCTGGATCTACATCTGAATTGCCATTTCCTGGCAGATGTCGCTTTGATGGCCTGAGAAAGCCGGTATCTATCTGCACATCAAGGAGAATCATGATGCTGAGAATTCACACCTGACCAGATGGCTTTGCCCTGAGATAGAGCTAGTATTTCAATATTAGCCCAACCCTTAAAGGTTCTGCCCCTTACTAACACGCACCAATGAGAAGTAGGAATGGGACGGACTAATAGTCAGGTGGGTCTCGGCTTGGCAGGGTTGCCAACAGGCCCAGAGATTTCACTATAAAAAGTGGAGACCATGAGCCAGGTCTTTGCTAGCTGCTACCCCCCCCTCCTGCTTTAACTCCCCTTCTGCCCAGCCTACTAAAACTCTTTGTCTTTAGTTGATCCTTTGGTGTGCGCAGTCAAAGAGGTCCATGCCCTGCTAGCTGGTTCTAGCAGAGTTTGATTTAGAAGTACCCCTAGATTCTATCATTCTTCCCTATTTTTACATTGCAACAGACAAGACTTCAGGAACAGGCAAGTATTAACCGTGCACCTACCTACCTCCTAAGTAAATGAAACTATTTTTATATCTTCCTGTAACTCTAAAGGAACTTGACTGTATGCGAATGTGAGACTGATTTTGTGTGTATGTGATTTTGATATTGTTTCAGTAAAAGACAATTTGTTTTGGAAAAACACCAGTCTCGTCTCTCTCTCACTGGGATTTCTTTGGGGTGGCCGGACTTCCGTAAACTTTGGCAAGGACTCACGTTAAATTTAGTTGCCATCTGTCATAAATAAGGCAGTTTGGCTAACGTCTCTGAGGGCTGACCTACAGTTCCTAGCAACCCTGATATACTCTTCTTTAAATGTATGTCTTTCTCTCAATTTATGAACATTTCCTTTTTCTTCCTTAGTTCATCATGGAGTTCTCTGTTCATCCACATCGGCTTCTTGGATCCCTATCATGTTTACGTCTTGATGGAATAGTGATAGATTCAGCTTGCAAGAGCTCTTGTTTTAGGAGAACCCACCCTCCACTTGCTCTTTTCCCCTCCAGAAGTCTTGCCCATGGAATGATCCTCATTATGCCTCTGCGTTCATTAAAGTCTGCCCCACCAAAATCTAACATACACGTCTGGCTACAAACTTCCTTGCCCCCTCCCCAGCAAAAGGAATTCTAGAACAACATGTTAATAGATATTAAAAATTAGATTAAGATGTAATACCAAATTATAGAAGGGTAAGTTACCTATAGATGTGTGTAAGGAAAATGAACGGAGGAGGTGAACTTGATTTAAGAACTGAGCAGGAGGTTGGAGCACTGTGGGAAGCCGAATTGGGGGGGGGAGGGTAGGATGTAGTGGTTTAAAAGTGTGTGAAGTATATTTGATTATGTTTATTATATCCTAATAAAATGTTTATAAAAAAAATAGAACAACATGGACACTTCCCCCTAAAGTCCCCAACACCTTCTAACTCTTGCCTGTTGGTTAATATTAAGTTGAGTATGACCGAGCCTCTCATAGTTTCCTCCACCATTTGAAAAAAGGAAGTTGTTGGCCAGGCGTGTCAGAAAGTTGTGTGACTCTGGATGCTTAGCAGAGTTTATCTTCCAGCTCACATCAGGGAAGCTGAAGTCACCCATAACTACAAGGTCATGTTGCTTGGATACACTGTCAAACTGCTCAAGGAAGGCAGCGTCCACCTCCTCACCCTGGTTAGGCAGTCTGTAGCAGACGACCAGGGGTCTTGTTGTAGAAAAAGAGCTGCCGGAGCTCATTAGCATAACTCATTAGCATAACTTATTTGCATATGCCACGCCCCCTGACATCACCGGAAGTGACAGAAGGCCACACCCCCTGACATCACCGGAAGTGTGTCAGAAGGCCCGGCTACTTACCCTCCTGCTTCATCCTCATTCCCAAACGGAATGAGGATCGAAGCAGAGGGCGGGGTAAAGAAGGGGCGGGGCTTCACCACGTGACCGCCCCACCCCCTAGAGGTTCTCTTCCGGAGCTCCATACCTGAGAGCTCCCCCCCGACTAGAGCCCTGAAGATAAATGAAATGAAGGGATCACTGCAAAAGCATCTTTATATGTTTGTGCATACCAACAGTATTACAGGGATCAGATGTGGAAGAAAAATCATACAGTCAAAATGGAAGCCGATGAAAATCATGCAAAACAATGTTTATTTATTTATATTTACATTTATACCCCGAAGGCTAAGGGCGGCTAACAGGGGCACAAAGTGCCGGGTTAAAACAATAACATATAGTTTAAAAACAATAAATTACAATAAAATATAAACAAATTACAGCAAATTTAAAGCAAGAAGGGGAGATCTTAACCTCACATAGCTACCTACGATCTTGTCCTCAGAGCCGTGTCCAGCGCCTTGCTCCACCCTTGGGGGCCAGGCAATCAGATGTTAGTTCGCTAGGGCATAGGGGGTACAGGTGGAATAGTGGTGGCGGCGGCTCCTATCCAAAGGCCTGGCGGAAGAGCTCCATCTTGCAGGCCTTGCGAAACTGAGAAAGGTCCCACAGGGCCCGGATCTCCTCTGCGAGCTCCTTCCACCAGGTAGGAGCTGCCACCGAAAATGCCCTAGTCCTGGTCCTGAAATTTGGCTTCAAACCATAGAGTTTTGCCCACAAATCAGAGCATTGCCCCCCGACATCCTCGACCTGATGATGTCACTTCTGGGTGACATCATCACATTGGGGCCTGAACTTCTGGTTTTACTGGAAGTCACCCGGGAAGGTCAGTTGGGGAACAGGCAAGAGCCCATGAAAGCGGGGGTTCCCCCGCCCCCACTGGGGGACTGGAAACCCTACTCTACCCACCTCCTCCAGTATTTCCTGACAAGCAAACCTTCTGGTCACATACAGTGTCACGCCACCTCCTCTTCAACCCTTTTGTTTTTTCTTGAACAACTCATATCCATCCACTATGACATTCCAGTCATGGAAATCATCACAGTAACATAGGTCCTTAAAAGAAAAACTTAGGAACAAGGTATCACAGCATAAAAAGAGAAGACGTGACCACTGAAGGAATACCTGTTACTGTCAAGATGGCGCTGAAAATCTGCTTTGTGGGGAATGATTTGTGATCCACAATACAGCTGTAGATGTTTCCATTATCTTGTAAAGATGGTTGAAGGCTTAATTTACTGGTAACATTAAAAGTGCCATCTCCATTTTCTACAGATGATCCTGTGCAAATCTCTTCAGCAGATACACTTTTATCTGGGGTTTGCTTGGAATCCTTTTGCCAGCGAATGTCAATCGGACGAGGGTAGAATTTATGCACTGCACATGACAATGTCTTTTCTCTGTCTCTTTCTATAGTAACTTCCTTGGGAGACAGGATGACAGTAGGTTGAGCTGTATGGAAATAAACATTTGTATTAATCGTCAGTTTAGGGTGATCCGATACTTTAATCATTGCTGTCTTTGTGTCTAATTTTCAGTGGTGTTGATGGGCTAATTTTTTTTATTTAACCCAACTTCTACCTGCCCTCCAACCCTGAATGCAGTGGAAGGAAACTTTGGCTACAGTGTTGTAGCCAACACTGTAGTTTGGTGTAGCCAGTTTGGTGTAGTGGTTAAGTGCGCGGACTCTAATCTGGGAGAACCGGGTTTGATCCCCCACTCCTCCACTTGCACCTGGCTGGATGACCTTGGGCAAGCCGTAGTTCTGATAAGAGCTGTTCTTGAAAAAAAGAGCAGTTTCTGTCAAGAGCTCTCTCAGCCCCACCTACCTCACAGGGTGTCTGTTGTGGGGAGGGGAAGGGAGAAGAGTTTGTAAGCCGCTCTGAGACACCTTTGGGTAGGGAAGGGCGGGGTAGAAATCCAATCTCTTCTTCTTCTTCTTCTGCACATTTGCTTATATGCCTCAGCAATATATTATATTGCTTGGGGTGGCAACAATGAGAGGGCTTCTAGTGTCCTGGCCCCACTGGTGGACCTCCTGATGGCACCTGGTATTTTTGGCCACTGTGTGACAGAGGGTTGGACTAGATGGGCCACTGGCCTGATCCAACATTGGCTTCTCTTATGTTCTTATATGTTCCACTGAACTCAACGTATCTGTGAGTAAATCTGTATATACGACTGCTGCTGAAAAGAATTCCCTGGAGCACAATGCTGCATTTTTGTACCTCCCTGCGTTTCCTCGGCTTTCCTTCAGTCTTTCTCCAACCTGCTTTACTGTGAAGTTTCGAGAAGACTGCTGCCAAAACTTGGTTGCCATGTGGGCAGGAAAATTCTGCACTTTCCTTCCCACACGGTAGCCATTTCCCCTGACCCTGTCCCATGACAGCCGTTTCCTTCCCCACTACCACAGGGGCCTTTGAGGGGGGGGTTGTAGTGGCAATTTCTTATTGTTACGTTGATACACCATTATAACAATATGTGTAACAGTTTTGTGAATTCCCAGCTTTCATTTCTAAAAAAAAATTAAGTCTCTAGCCAAGGACTGCCATCTGTTCATCTCCAATACAATATAAGGAGAGAAACAGGGGAATAAAGTTGTATAATACAGAAAAAACCCTGTGGTTATATTAATGAATATATTTCAACAATAACAAAGAGTGCAATCTCAACAAGTATAAATATATATTCACATTAATATGGCAAGACTCATACAGTATACATTCCAATCACACTGTAATGGAAACCACAGGAAATCACATATACATTTGATAGTCCTATATTCTTATCTTCAGAGAAAAGTAGTAGTAAAGTGCTGTGCCATCAATAAAGTGCTTCTTTAAAGACTGTTGTCATTTTTGGTTGCAATATACAAGTTTTAAAGTGCTTCTGAATGTATGGAGACTTTTATGAAAGTATAAATGCTGTCTGTGAAATGTAAAGATGATCTCATGTTGTATGTGGTGATTGCCCATCTATGAAGAAGCCTTGGTGAAACAGTGGCATTTAGGCTAGCAGATCCCACTGATGGACTATTGCTTTCTACTCCTTGAAAATATTTGGATATAACTACTTGGAAGCAAGTGACTACTTGAAAGCAAGAAGCATAAAGCAATTTATATATCTACAGAAGTCTAACAGTCTAACAGAGAGCACTGAGGTCAGGGTGCCAAAACCGTTTGACCCTCCCTGGACCAAAAGATGCCAGATTGGCCTCCACCAGGGCCAGGGACTTCTCAGTAGTGGCTCCTCACTGGTGGAACAAGCTCCCAGAAGACATCAGGGCCCTGTGAGACCTTTTACAGTTCCGCAGGACCTGCAAAACGGAGCTCTTCCACTAGGCCTTCGATTAGGAGCCACTACCAACAACACCTGAACTGGGTTAAGGCCCTCTATGTCAACAGCAACAGCCTGTGAAGTCAACAGCAACAACCTCTGGCCATATGTTTTTGTTACATTGGCTACACCAGGGGTCATTTTGTAGAAAAAGAGGTGCAGGAGCTCATTAGCATAACTCATTAGCATAACTTATTTGCATGTGCCACACCCCGACATCACCAGAAGTGTGTCAGAAGGCAACACCCACCGCTCAGGCGCCACTGGACTGTTTTGGATTGCTAGCTATATGTGCAGATCTGTCCTGGCAGAGGAGGGAGAGCTTGTACCTGAACAAAACTTGGTCTTAAAGGTGGCACTGGACTGTTTTGGGGGAGGGGCTGGGGGAGCTCTGCAACTTACCTGGCTACTTCTTGCTCTGACTGAGAGCTGCTGGGAGCAGGGGGTGGGGCTTGTTACATGTGCCCGCCCCCTGGGCTCTTTACTGCCGGAGCTCCTGTGCGCTCCTGCAGGAAATGATCCCTGGCTACACCATGGCCTATAGAGATTAGGATATACTGCCACTAGCTCTTTAACTGCACTTACTGTTACTTGTTATTTGTATGTTTCTGAGTTTTTATGATGAGTATTGTGTTTAATGAATTTGTTTTTAATGTATTTTAACTTTTAATGGAAGCTGCCCTGAGCCTGCCTTGGTGGGAAGGTCAGGATACAAATTGAAATAAATGAATAAAATAAAATTAAAAAGATGCACTGTATTGATGGCACAGCACTTTACTTCTTCTTTTCTCTGAAGATAAGAATATTGGAGTATTAAATGCATATGAGATTTCCGGTGGTTTCCATTACAGTGTGATTGGAATGTACAGGGGTCATTACGTAGAAAAAGAGCTAGGGGGACTCATTAGCATAACTCATTAGCATATGCCACACCCCCTGACATCACCGGAAGTGTGTCCTCCCCACAGCCGGCGGCGACCTCCAGCGGGCACCAGCAGGGAGCTCCAGGCCCCGCCCTCCCGCACCTCACCCGGGGGGATGGCGTCCCCCCACGTTCCCCCCCAAAATGACCCCTGGGAATGTATACTGTATGAGTCTTGCCGTATTAATGTGAATGTATATTTATGACTTGTTGAGATTGCACTCTTGATTATTGTTGAAATATATATTCTCATTAATATAACCACTTTTTTCTGTATTACATATCTGTCCACCTCCAGCAGGCATTTGTCTGCTAATCCATTCACTTGCCATCTAATGCTAATCGTCGCAATGGGAGAAGGGAGGAGGTGTCCAAACCCAGAAGCGATGGGAAACACTCCCTGTCATAGGGATTTGGTGGATTCCTAGAGTGTCTCCTAGAAGTTACATTGCTTCTGGGTTCAAACACAACCTCCCCCCACTTCCTCCCACCCCTAATCATCAGCAGGCCTGGCAACAGTAGCCTGCCCAGACAATGGTATTATTTGGGTGGATTTAACTCCCCCCTCCCATGTTTTTGTTCAGATTTCTCAGCAAACCTGGGGGGGGGGTGTCTCCCACATTTGCAGAAATATCTATTTACTCCCAGGGTGGGCCCGATCCGTTGATTTAGATATTTGCAGATCAGCTCACACTTGGCTATTAGTTATATAGACAATGATATGAAATTGCCGATTTTTAAAAAAAATTGAAAAAGTCCCAGGGACCTAGGGCAGGGGTGGTGGTGGCTGTTGAGAGACCAGGGCAGGGAAACTGCGCGGAAAACTGCTTTGCAAAAGCCCCATTCCCACTGTGCTTTATCGACAGCCACATCCCACCGGGGAAACAACACAAGCATGTTCTTGTATGGGAACCACCAGTGTTAAGATTACATTTAGAACTTGCCATATGCAGTATGAGTAGCCTCTCTCTTTTCTTTTAAGAAAGAACTAGTTCCAAGATTCTTTCGAACTATGGTGCTGGAGAAGACTCTTGAGAGTCCCTTGGACTGCAAGAAGATCAAATCGGTCAATCCTAAAAGAAATCAACCCTGACTGTTCCCTGGAAGGCCAGATAATGAAACTGAAGCTCAAATACTTTGACCACCAAATGAGAAGGGAGCACTCACTGGAGAAGACCCTGATGCTGGGAAACATTGAAGAAGACGGGGACAGCAAAGGATGAGATGGTTAGACAGTGTCATAGATGCAACAAACATGAAATTGAGCCAACTTCAGAGGACGGCGGAAGATAGGAAGGCCAGGTGTGATCTGGTCCATGGGGTCACGAAGAGTCGGGCTCGACTGTGCGACTGAACAACAACAACAAAAGTTCCAGGCATAGCGGTGGGGATAGGGAGGGTACCAGACTTTTCTCTGCACTAAATCATCTTCTTCCAAAATGGCCTTTCCCCCCCTGAAGCCCAGTTTTGTTACATGCATTTACGTGTAATGTTCAGTTAACTGACTTTGAATTTCAAATTAAGATTCTCCTGAAATGCTTGGTAAAAACCACTTACCAACTATCTCTATAATTTTGGTTCCTTCAGCTTTATCTGGGGTAACAATCACAGAACAAACGTATGTTCCTGCTTCGTTAAGCTGTATTTGAGGAAGAAAAAGTTCAGCATTTCCTCTTTTTAGTTTGCTTTCATTCATTTGCAGGCCGTGTCTATTTGAACTATGTTCTCCAGAAACAACTGAGTACAATATTTTTTCTGTATTCCCTCCTGGAGTCCTCAGACACCATGTAACAGCCATTTTCTTGATATCCAGTTCATGACTATTGTATCCAGATATATTACATGGAAGCCAAACATCTTGATTCAAGGGTACGATCATCCGACCTCCCATCTGTACTTCCAGGGTTCCTTCATAAAGAAAAATGAATTATTATTGGAAACGGCCATTTAAATAGTCTAATTGTGAAAGAATATATTATTTACACCCTCTTTTTTTCTTAATTCAGCTTCCTAAGCAGGCCTGGACCGATGATGTCATGGCCTGGGAGCTGCCGGCCATTCCCAAGAGCACATTTGCACAGTAATGACTATGCCACCCCATCTCCATTTCCTTCCAGCAACAGCCATTGACTTTAGGGCACATAAAATGAATAAAGAAGAAGAAGAAGAAGAGATTGGATTTATACCCCGCCCTTCACTACCCGAAGGTGTCTCAGAGCGGCTCACAAACTCCTTCCCCTTCCCCTCCCCACAACAGACACCCTGTGAGGTAAAAGAAGAAAAAGAAGAAATTGGATTCATACCACGCCCTTCACCACCCAAGGGAGAGCGGCTTACAAACTCCTTTCCCTTCCCCTCCCCACAACACACACCCTGTGAGGTAAAAGAAGAAGAGATTGGATTTATACCCTGCCCTTCCCTACCCAAAGGAGTCTCAGAGCAGCTTACAAATTCCTTTCCCTTCCCCTCCCCACAACAGACACCCTGTGAGGTAGGTGGGGCTGAGAGAGCTCTGACAGAAACTGCTCTCTTTTCAAGAACAGCTCTTATCAGAACTACGGCTTGCCCAAGGTCATCAAGCCAGGTGCAAGTGGAGGAGTGGGGAATCAAACCCGGTTCTTCCAGATTAGAGTCCGCGCACTTAACCACTACACCAAACTGAAGGGTGAAGACACACGGACACTGTTCAATGTGTGGGTTAGAACACTCATTTACTGAGCATTCAACAAACTTACTTTCAACTCATGTTGGAGCCATTTTTATTACACTTAGAACATATTTGTCTTTACCCTGTGCATTCTTAAAGCAACACTTACAGTCGATCTCTGAAGTATACAATTTATTGGGAATCTACAAGAATTGTGCAGATAGGACAAACAATTAGGACATTGCTGACCAGGCAAAAATGTGAGAATAGTCTGTTCGTAGACTGCATGAGAGGGTTCCTCTTCACCTAGTCTTGAATGTCAGATAGTGCAATTACCCCATTAAATGGACTGCTGGGGCTCAGGGCCAGGTGAGTAGGAAACTATTCATTTTGCCAAAAAAATGGAGTGGAATGGTACAGAGAGTATTTTTACTGTCCCCTCACTATACTATATGGCAAAGTCTGGGGTGTGAAATATAGGGATTGGTGGATGCGTGCCTCACAACTAGCCCCCAGTTGAAGTGAGGAACCTCCAACATTCTGAGCAGATTGATGTCACTTCCAGCAGCAGTAGCTCTAGGAATTGTCAGAAACTCTATGATCCCTTGACCTATGGCCATCTCTTCTGGGTTTCCCCCAGAAGTTACACCATCATACTACCACCACTGCCCCTCCATCCCTGCCAGCAATCCTCCTGCCAGCTGCCAGGCTTGAACGGGCAACCCTACTCACAACTAGGTTTGCTTATAGTTGGCAAACAACTGTTGGCACTCCCCATCCTCCGCTGACAGTCAATGGAGTGGCAGTCAATGGAGTGATGTCACCAGGGGTCATTTCGTAGAAAAATAGGTGCAGGAGCTCATTAGCATAACTTATTAGCATAACTTTGCATATGCCACACCCCCTGACATCACCAGAAGTGTGTCAGAAGGCAACACCCACCACTCAGGCTCCACCGGACTGTTTTGGATTGCTAGCTATTGGGGGGAGGAACGTACATATCTGCCCTCACAGAGGAGGGAGAGCTTGTACCTGAAGGCAGCCCGGGGGGGGGGCTCTGCATCTTACCTGGCTGCTTCTTGCTCCTCACAGCCCGACCGAGGGCTGCTGGGATCAGGGGGCAGGGCTTGTTGCATGTGCTCGCCCCCTGGGCTCCTTACTGCCGGAGCTCCGCTCCTGTGCGCTCCCGCAGGAAATGACCCCTGGATGTCACACAATACAGCCACGTTGCTTTCTTCTGGAACTTGCACGTGGCATCACTGCAATGTAGTCATGTTCAAAGAATCTTTCTACCCCCAAAATGCTCCCATTGTAATGGTCTGGCAACCCTACTCACAGCACCCACCTCCCAGACCTATCTTCACCCCACATTCTAGGACACCTTAAGATGTTAGGGGCTCCTGTAGAAAAATCTCTCCTCTGTTTTGTTGGTGCTTTTTTCCCCCTATGATGAGGCTAAACTATATTTTGGGCTGCCATCCTGTCCTTCATACGCCAGCCACTGCTGATACTCTAATGAACAGTAGGAACAAACAGAGAGAAGGGAACAGCACCACACAACAGCACTATGCATTACACAATGCTCTAGGAACCCCCCTGATCTCTATGGTAAAAACCACAGAGATTGGGGCATTCCAAGAGAGCCACATGATGTGGGGGGTTTTGGACAGAAATAATGTGGCCTGATTCCATTTCCATTTGTCTCCGGCCCCCACCCAAGACTCTTGTGGGTTGCCAACCAAAGACTGGCGACTCTACCTGTACCCTAGACTCCAAGAGGAATTTCAGACAGACGATATAATCCAGAAGAGGAATGGTTCCCAAACGGTTTCTGGTCTGTCATTTCAGACAGAACCGTTTTAGAACCGTTTCCCTACCAGAATATATTTGTAATTTCACATACAAACGCTTCTGTCCCGTTTAGGAAACAGGGCTGACCGTTTTACCTGTCAACCGCTTCCAAGTAGTCTTCAGTTTCCTCTCTCAGTTCTGATGCACTTTTCCCCACCGTTTTTCACCCACACGGGTGATCTCCGGTTTTTTTTTTTAAGCGTTCGCTTTATAGCGCTATAGCGCTATAACGGTATAACGCTATAAAGCGAACGTTTTTTAAAAACGGAAATCGCCCACGCGGGCGAAAAACGGCAGGGAAAAAGCAGTGCAGTCTGAAATGGCAAACCGCTTCAGATCCAGCTCTTTACCGGAAGGGGAAAGCCATGTGTGAAATAGCAGCCCTATACCGGTTTACTCCACGACAAATCAAAAACGGCTTCAAAACGGGTTTAAAAGGGTAATGTGAAATTCCTCCGTGGCTCCTTGTGGGCTATAAGCACACTCAGTCCTTGTAAATCATTCAAAGTCTTCTCCTCTCCTTTCCTTTTTAATTTTTAAAAAATCTTTTTTCTGTATAGTTGATGAGTTTCCAGAGCATGCAGATATCCCTACCTTGTCTGTGGGGAGCCCTAATACACTATTTTACTAAAAGGTATAGGATTAGGAGAAGTGGTAAATGATGGTTGAGAGAACAACGGGTCTGGAATTTACTGGAAATCCTCCGGTCTAGTCCAACCTTCCTCCTAAGATTGCCTTGTCTGCATATTATGTTGTAATAGCATCCAAAAGTGAATAAGCAGGAATGAACGGGAGTAAAACCCTTGCCCCCACCAGAGGAGTCAATAACTCACTGAGCATCTTGGGAAAGCAATACAGGCCTCTCAGGTGAACCAAGTCACACATTAAATGAAGGAGGCAGGAGAATTTGCCCAACTCCTTACTAATCTAACCTGAGATATGTGTCTCTAATGAAAGGTCAATATTGTCATTGGGCGGCCTTCCTGTCCACAGCCAGACTTGTCCATTTCTGATTAATGTAATCCTGTCCCATCCCAAACCAGTGTCCCTACATTTGTTTCTTTAGCATGATGCTGTTAAAAGTTTCCCTTGCTTGAAAGCCAGTTGAATCCGACTCTAGGGGGGAAGTGCTCATCTCTAAACTGAAGAGCCAGTGCTATCCGAAGACTTCTCCATGGTCATGTGGCTGGTGTGACTAAACACTGAGGCTCATGGAATGCTGTTACCTTCCCACCAAAGCGGTACCTATTTAATCTACTTGAAATTTCTTGCTTTCGAACTGCTAGGTTGGCAGGAGCTGGGGCCAGAGACGGGATCCCACTTCGTCATGCCGCACTCAGGTCTCGAACTGCCAAGCTACAGACCTTCCGGTCCGCAGCTCAGCATCTTAACCTCTGAGCCACATGCTGTTAGATAAAAGAGGCAGATCACCCGGAAGTGGCTAAGGTGAGGAGCAAACACAAGGTAAAAGAGGCAATGTGTGAAAATGGAGAAACTCTGACAGAGGACAAAGAGAAAGCAGAAAGGCTCGATGCCTATTGTGCCTCAGTCTTTTTCCCTGAAAAAGAGAACAGTTTTTCCCCTGAAAAAGAGAATGTTAGTAGGCAAGGCACAGCTGCTGGTTGACATGGACAGAGAGGTTGTTGAGAGGCACCTGGCTGCGTTGGATGAGTACAGATCCCCTGGGCTAGATGGTGTGCACTACTACTCAAATAACTCTCTAGAGAGCTTGTAGAGCCTTTGTCCATCTTCTTCAAGACGTCATGGTGAAAATGAGATGTGCCATAAGACTGGATGAGAACAAATGTTATCCCAGTCTTCAAAAAAGGGAGGAAGAATGACCCAGGAAATTACAGGCCAGTCAATCTGTCCTCTTTCCCAGGGAAGACACTGGAGCGAATTTTAAAGGACGAGCTTACTTCAACATCATTTTCCTGGATTTCAGTAAAGTTTTTGACAGGGGTCCCCATGATGTTCTAATGGGAAACTGGAAGACTGTAGACCAGACTCTAGGATAGTTAGGTGGATAGGGAACTGGTTGGAAAACTGCACCCAAAGAGTAGTTGTCAGTGGCATTTCATCTGAAGGAAGGAGGGTGTCCAGTGGGGTGCCACAGGGCTCAGTTCTGGGCTCGGTACTTTTCTACATTTTTAAAAATGATCTGGATGTGGGGATGGAGGGACTACTCATTAAATTTGCAGATGACACCAAATTAGGAGGAGTAGCAAACACCCCAGAAGATATAGAAATCAACATGATCTGAAGACACTGGAAAAGTGGGCAGAGGTGAACAAGAGGCAATACAACAACAATGAATGCAGAGTTCTACATCTGGGTAACAAAAATTAGAAGCCATAATACAATAGATCAGAATGTTGATTTGTCTGGTTTAGGGACTTCTGAATACAATGAGCAGAGGGGCTTTCTCATCACTAGAGATGATTATGTATTGCTAGGATCACTGTAGTGCCATCTAGCCATGCATCAGAGCATTTCCAGCTGCCAAATTAACCATTCCAAGAATTTTCCAGTCCAGACAACTAGTAACACACCTCACCAAGGAATGGAAGCTATCTGGAAACGGGGGAAAGGGTCCCAGGGACTGTCATTCCATGCTAAGGGGCTGTCAGTCAAGTCCTAAACTCATTCCACTCTCGGGGGGGGGGGTCTGTCCATCCAAATCTTGAACACTTACGCTACTCCAGTGTCCCCTCTAAGCTGAGCTAGTGTGAGCTAGCTCACAGTTTTTTAGCCTCCAGCTCACCCATTTTTGCTCTAGCTCAGGAAGGATGTGGCTCCAGAGCAAACTAATTTATGCAGCAGCCAAATCACTGGCTCACAACTTTAATGCCAGTGGCTCACAAAGTAGAATTTTTGCTCACAAGACTCCGCAGCTTAGAGGGAGCATTGCCCGGGACCATTCTTCCACCCAGAGGACTGCTTCCAATCCCAATCACTGAACCTGAAAGAGACCATGTTGGACCATTCCTGTTTCCCTGGATGTACTCTGCATTTTAGCAACCTCGTAGTACATCCAATGGAGCCCATGAAAATCAGTTGCCATTCCTGGCTCCCATTATATCCAATGGGCCTTGAGTCAGACCCCATTGTTTCCAATGGGCATTCTTGTCCTTCCTTTTAGTGTGTGGGAGGTATTTCCAAGGGACAACTGGTTGGCAGAGACTGGCCGCTAGATGGCAGTGTGAAACACAGCTTCAGCTCACTGAAGGAAAGGTCTCACCTGTACTAATATCCCAATGGTATTTGAAGATGAAGTGAGCAGTGACCCACCAAAGCTCATATCCTGCCACATATTTTGTTAGTCTTTAAGGTGCTACTGGACTCTTGCTCTCTTCTAATATTCCCAAACTGGAACCACTAGCGGCCCCCCATCCTGAAGCACCCCCTCTCAAAATCTCATCCTTCATGAAAACAAACAACCTATTTATTGCGCGCTGTTAGAAGCAACGGCGTGTTACGTGTAAATCGCTCCTCCGTCTACTGCTGGGGCCGAAGGAGGCCGGGCCAGCCAAGGCCAATTGCAGCCGTCTGGGTTTCTTTTCCATGCATCTTTACGGCAGCTTATCGTTCATTGTTGCCAGGACACGTTTCTGATTTTATTTGCCTTGCTGAAAGCAAGGTGTGGGGAACCGTGACAGGTCCCCATTGCTACAGGCAGGGCCGGCTCACTCACTAGGTGAACTAGGCGATCGCCTAGAGCAGGACGGCCCTTAGGGGCACCAAACTGCACCCGGCCCTGTACTCTGGGAGTTTCTTTATTATTTGTGTTTTTCATTCTTCCTAAAATGCATTTATTTTTGAAAATTGGTGGGCGCACGGGGGGGGGGCGCAGAAGGGATCCTCGCCTAGGGTGCAAAATAAGATGGAGCCGGCCCTGGCTACAGGTAGATGCTGCTAGCGCGGGCAGCATAGCCCTGAAGCTCAGCGCTTTGGAATTCGCGTTCTCCCCTTTACCTGCTTGCCGGAGCGCAGCGATCAGGCACTGCAGGAGGGCGCACAACACGTGTCCGCGCCCCGCCAAACCGCCCCTCCGTTTCATGGTCGCTGTTTGGCGGAGGGGAAGGAGTACTCTGCATCCGGACGACCTTGCACTGTAAATCGAAACAAGACGGCTTTTCCTGAAGCAAGTGAGCTTTGATCCCGGGGAGAAAAGTCAACATTGCATCTGCCCCGCCTACGCTACAAGGACTTGGGCCTCAGGCATAGATTGTAAGATGAACTTCCTTTAAAAAAAAAATCAGTACAAAGGGAGAGAAAATGCCTTTTAAAGAATTATTTACTGGAGAATGTGGTTAAGTTCTCTGAACACAAATCAATAATGCCCACAAAGTAAGCTTGAATAAAGCTTGTTATTCTGTCTGAGAGATGTTCTTCTCCATTACTTGTGCAATGAAATAGGTGAAACTGGTATTGAACTCCATGTGAATTGGGCAGCTTTTCCATTGAAGTGCAATTTCTCATACATTATCAACTTTTAGACTCTTGGTTAGAAGAAGTTTGTCGAAACGGCATCGCATTCCGGAGACCACCGTCCCGTCGTTGTCATCTTCTCTCTTTATGTACCTGAATTTATAACCTGAATGTATCATTATTACTTTTGTACATTTCATATTTACAACTTTACGGTTTTCGTTAAAGAAATATTCAGCGCACTGTGCACAGTTCTTGTGGTTTCATTTTTGCATATCTGTGGACTGTGACCATATTTGTTTTTGTGTATATTAAAGTCAATAAAACCTGAAAGAAATGTAAAGTCTGCGGTTCTCATTCCTTCCAGTTTTCTTTTGAAAAGCTCAAGTGGTTAAGACGCTGAACTGCAGGCTGTGGAAGGTCGGTAGTTCAGCAAGGCGAGACCCGAGTTGCTGCATGACGGAGTGAGCTCCCATCTCTAGTTCCAGCTTCTGCTAACCTAGCAGTTGGAAAGCAAGAAATTGCAAGTAGATAAATAGGTACCGCTTCAGTGGGAAGGTAACAGCGTTCCGTGCGCCTTGGTGTTTAGTCATGCCGGCCACATGACCACGGAAACGTCTTCGGACAGCGCTGGCTCTTCGGCTTGGAAACGGAGATGAGCACCACAACCCTAGAGTCGGACTCGACTGGCTTTCGAGCAAGGGAACCTTTACCTTTTTTACTATTGAATAAATCAATGGTGGTCGACCCAATAGCAACTTACATGCTTTTGTTCAACAGCAGGCTGTAACAAATTTGGCAAAGTTTAACAATGGGTGCCAGCAGTAGAAGCTGCTATCAGTAGCACGAACAAGCAAAAAAATAACATAAGGTGAATTAAATGCATTTTTAAACTGTACCTTTGCCCCCAGACATTAGGAAGCCCTACTCCTACCCCGCCCCCCAGCCAGGAGGATTTTTACTATTCTATGTAGCTTTATTACAGCTATCTGGTTTAAAGAGGATTTGCTGCAGTTCCAGTTCCGAGAACTGGTACATCACCACCACCCACCACCACCAACAACAACACACACATACCACTGAGCAGGGGTCATTTCGGAGAAAAAGAGGAGCAGGAGCTCATTAGCATACCTCATTAGCATAAATTATTTGCATATGCCACACCCCCTTACATCACCGGAAGTGTGTCAGAAGGCAACACCCACCGCTCAGGCTCCACTGGACTGTTTTGGATTGCTAGCTATTGGGGGTGGGGGGAATGTGCAGATCTGTCCTCGCAGAGGAGGGAGAGCTTGTACCTGAATAAAACTTGGTCTTAAAGGTGCCACTGGACTGTTTTTTTGCTCTGACTGAGGGCTGCTGCTTGTTGCATGTCCCCGCCCCCTGGGCTCTTTACTGCCGGAGCTCCGCTCCTGTGCGCTCCTGCAGGAAATGACCCCTGCCACTGAGCCAGAACTTTTGGGCTCTGTAGACCTTGAGTTATTATTTCTAACAACCAGCACTTATGGGGAAATTTACATACTGGGGAAGCAGCAGTTGAGCCAGAAAAAGAGTTGGCATGAATCCTAGAGAGCCAGTGTGGTATAGTGGTTAAGAGCAGCAGGACTCTAATCTGGAAAACTGGGTTTGATTCCCCCACTCCTCCACATGCAGCCAGCTGGGTGACCTTGGGTCAGTCACAGCTCTTTCAGGGCACTCTCAGCCCCCACCTACCTCACAGGTTGTCTGTTGTGGGGAAAGGAAAATTATTGTAATTGTAATTCCGGTAATGAAGGTCAGGGTATAAAACCAACTCTTTTTCTATGGTAATTTCCCCCCAAGTATAATTTTTTGTATAAGGAACTGATTCAGAGACTCCAGCCTCTCTTGAGGGATAAATATAGCAATGAAGTGGGATACCTGTTATCCGGGCTTAAAGAGAGACTTGGATTTCCTTACTCACTATAATTTCTAACAGCTATATAAAGTAAAGGTAAAGGTTCCCTTGCTCGAAAGCCAGTCGAATCCGACTCTAGGGTTGCAGTGCTCATCTCCGTTTCAAAGCCGAAGAGCCAGCGCTGTCCGAAAACGTTTCCGTGGTCATGTGGCCGGCATGACTAAACACCAAGGCGCACGGAACGCTGTTACCTTCCCACCAAAGTGGTACCTATTTATCTACTTGCAATTTCTTGCTTTCGAACTGCTAGGTTGGCAGGAGCTGGAACTAGGGACGGGAGCTCACTCCGTCATGCGGCACACTCGGGTCTCGAACTGCTGAACTACCGACCTTCCACAGCCTGCAGTTCAGCGTCTTAACCACTTGAGCCACCACAGCTCCTTAACAGCTATATAGGACCCTCTTTTTAGAAACTTTAGTTGGCTGCTCCTTTTTTCATCATACTATAATCCTGTGTTGATATCAGTTGTTTTTTAAACGTCTTAATCCTTCTGATCAGTTGCATTTGTCTTTGCATTTATGAGTGATTTATTTGCAATTGCATTTATGAGGTAAGCCTCATTACTTTATTTGTACCCCAAGAGAAGCTTGATTGTCTGAACTCTTTCCATTATCCATTACTAGCCTGCTACCCGTGCTTCACTATGGTATTTAAGTTCCGTAAATCCAGTTATAATACTAATGATGTGAAGTTTGAAATGTGACATTTGTTGTAGGAATTCTAACGAAGAAGATTGTAGTGTAAGAAATGAAGTGAGACATACATACTTCCCCCCCTTCTCTACTGAAGGACCTCTCTCTAGACCACATTGGTGGTTCTGCCCTCAGGTGCTGGGATCACCAGGCTGCTTGGTGAGCTCACTCTGGAGCAGGCCACATAGAACTGTCCATGTGAGAAGCAGTCGTCTGTTAAGTCAACTCCTGCCACCTTCCACGAAAGTGATGGCCTCTCTACTTGTGTTCCTGAGTTGTTTTGCTCATATGGAGACTGTGTTGTTCTGAGCACCTCAGGGTGATCTCACTGGTACTTGGCCTGTGCAGCTCAGTGCACTGCAGGAGTACTATGTGCAAATGTCTTTGCCACATTCCTAAGTGGCCTCCTCCTTGTAGCGTTGGTGTATCTGGCTCAACGTTTGCCAGAAGCTTTCATGGGGGCAGTAAGAGGTGAGAGGTGTGAGGGGGAGTTGGTGTGAGGGAGTGGTGGTGTGGTGGACATTTCTTCAGGTTCATGAGGGAGGCACGCATCAAAATGGCTCCTAGAAATATCCTTTACTATCTCCCCATAAATATTCATACCCTGGCCCTGCTTCTACACCTGACAGACACCAGTCTGTCTGGTGTTTGCGGGGGGGGAGTTGTATTTAAAGGCATCGGAGAGGCTGGGCCAGCAGCAGTGCTAAGGCAATCCTGCTTAGCAAAGCTGCCCGGCGGCTATAAGCATCCCACCTCCTCTCCTACACCTGACAGGCAGCTGCCTATCCAGTGTAGGAGGGGGAGGGGGGCTGAGTATTAGAAGCCACTGTGGAGGTAGGGCTGCACCTAACAGACAACCGCCTGTTAGATGTAGGAGGTGGGGGAATGTGTTGGAAGCAGTCAGAGAGGCTGGGCCAGCAATTTTGCTTCACAGGTGCTTCTGAGCCATTCCTGATTTTCTCAACTGTCATTAGCTGTCTGCAGTCCCCTGTAACTGTTGTTTTTTTACCTCAGAACACTGAGCTCTGCAGCTGACCAATCAGAAAGTGGGGGGTGCAGAGAGGCAGCTGCCTGGCAGCCGCATAGGAATCAATGAGGGAGCACATTTTCCCCCTTTTGACCCACTTAGGGATTGAATTTCTAAAAAATCCCTTCTTAGCAAGCACCTACGCCACAGTAGGAGCGCTCTCCCCAAATTTGGTGTCTCTAGGTCCAGCGGTTTGGCCTGGGCATTGATTTTACGGAGAGGGGACTTTCTTTTATATATATATAGTTGTGTAGCAAGTTGTTTCCATTCCTTCTGGACAAATGCACTTGACAGATTTATGATAGATTTTTATACACACACACGCTTCCCCCCACGCCATGTAGTTTTCCTTGTTACTTTTCCCCCAACTAACTGGGATGAAATTCCCAGGGATTTTACCCCTTGCAAAGGGTTCCTCCCTGACAAATCTCAGGACATAAGATAAAGCATCCCTGTTTTATACATAACTAGTTGTCTTGCTTGGAAACCAAGCAAAGACAGAGATTTGACAAGCCAAGAAAATGTGTTACTTCCAAATTAATGAAGTAGCCACAATTACCTCACCTTGAGTGAGAGCAAGGCAAGACTACAAAACACCCTATCAGGCCAGAAAAACAAGGAATGTGACCAAGGGACTCTTTGAGAGCCAGTTTGGTGTAGTGGTTAAGAGTGCGGACTCTAATCTGGAAGAACCAGGCTTGATTCCCCACTCCTCCACATGCAGCTGCTGGAGTGACTCTGGGCCGGTTACAAGTTCTTTCAGAGCTGTTCTCTCAAGGGCAGTTCTTGAGAGAGCTCTCTCAGCCTCACCAACCTCACTGGGTGTCTGTTGTGGGGAGGAAGAGGGGAAAGGAAAGAGATTGTAAGCCATTCTGAGCAGGCCCGTAGCCAGGATTTCTTAATTCAGGGGGCCTTTAAATAAGTCAGGGGGCACTGATAAAATAAAATAAATTTACACTGGCAGGCAGGAGCAGGGTTATTTCCCCTATTGTGGAGGGTGGGTGGAAGTGGAAGTCAGTCACTGACTTCAAATAACCTAAGGAGGATCCCCTCCTCCTCTCATTTCCCCCCACAACCGCATTGGCTGTGTGGAGTGCAGGGAACTACGGCGAAAGTGGCGGGCTCCTGTTCAGTTCCTTATTTCTTTCTTCTTGGCTGACTTCGTGCTTCCATGCTGACTTTGCCTTTGTCACACCCCCACCCACCGCCCTGCAGGGGGGCTTTCTGCTGCAACACTTCTCAGACTTGGAAGTGGCAGCCCGCCCGGGGAGACAAGCCAAAGGAGGAGAGGTGGGCGAGCAGAC
>NW_015173702.1:393606-400808 GCF_001447785.1 Gekko japonicus | reverse complement strand
CCAAACAGGTTGCCCCCATCCCCTCCATTGTTCTCTATGTTGGGAAAAAACTTTACTTTTTCCCCACCATAGAGAACAATGGAGGGGATGGGGGCAACCTGTTTGGAGGCCCATAGAATTGGACCCTATGGTACAATGTTCTTGAAACTTGGTGGGTATCTTGGGGAGCGGCTCCAGCAGCTACCCTACAAGTTTGGAGCCTCTCCTTCAAACCACCTCCCCTCCAGCCCCCTAGAATGTAGCATATGTTTTTGCCATTGACTTCAATGGTCCATAGGATATAATGGGGCCGAAATTGACATTCGGCTGGTAGAAAGACTCCCCAGTGGGCTAATACTGCCGAAATTGACACGCGAGAGTCTTTCTGCCAGCCCAGGATGGAGCCTGTGGGGCTGCTGACAGGTGGGGAAGTCGTGGGGCCTTGGTAGGAAATGGTGGAGGGCAGGCCCCAGAATTCTTCTATGTAGCTACGGGCCTGATTCTGAGACTCCTTCGGGTAATGAAATAAAGGTTTCCTTTGCTCGAAAGCCAGTTGAATCTGACTCTAGGGTTGCAGTGCTCATCTCCGTTTCCAAGCCGAAGAGCCAGCACTGTCCGAAGACGTTTCCATGGCCATGTGGCTAGCGTGACTAAATGCCAAGGCACACAGAACGCTGTTACCTTCCCACCGAAGCGGTACCTATTTATCTGCTTGCAATTTCTTGCTTTCAAACTGCTAGGTTGGCAGGAGCTGGAACCAGAAACGGGAGCTCACTCCATCATGTGGCACTTGGGTCTTGAACTGCTGAACTACTGACCTTCCAGCCTGCAGTTCAGCATCTTAACCACTTGAGTCACCGCAGCCCCAGTGTTTAATTTTAAAAATTTTTAAAGGGTAGTGAAGGGTGGCGTATAAATCTAATCTCCTCTTCTTTATCACTATCTTAAGACTGTATCATTAAGGAGGTAAACTGGATGTTAAAAGTCACAAACTCTGCCAATATTGAGCTCTTGAATTAATCTTCCTTTCATTTGGTAAGCAATTGCTATATACCATTACATAGTTGAATCACTGTGAAATTCTTTGATCTCTTGAAGAGTTATTCAGAATTACAACCATGGGTAACTTCTGGGCCACAGTTGTGCAAACCTTCCCAGAGTCAGTAAACCAGGATTTAAAATTTAATCTACATACTGAGCAACTGAATATCCGTTCATCTGTATCCATGTATGTTCTACACAGTGTAACATTATGCATCACTAGGAAGCCAAGGTTGTATAGTGGTTTGAGATGCAACAGGGCCTGATCAGGGCCTGATTTGAGATGGGCCATTGGCCTCATCCATCATTGACTTCTCTTATGTTCTTATGTAACAGGGCCTGGGGAAACCCAAATTCATGCTCTTAAGTCTAGTCTATTTCAACGGTTTTCAAGAATGAAATAGGGAATGGCAAACCATGCTATCCTGAGCTTGGAGTGTCAAATTAAAAATGTGAGAGACACCAGAAAGTTACAGTGCATGGATTTTACTTCTGTTGTAGTGCTACTCCCACATTAGCTACCCATACCCTCTGTCCACTGAAGCAGCCTACATGTTGCAAACAAAGGAGTCTTAGTACCAGGGATCATTTCCTGCAGGAGCACACAGGAGCGGAGCTCCGGCAGTAAAGAGCCCAGGGGGCGGGCACAAGCAACAAGCCCCATCCCCTGCTCCCAGCAGCCCTCAGTCAGAGCAAGAAGCAGCCAGGTAAGTTGCAGAGCGCCCCCTCCCCCGGTCCAAAACAGTCCAGTGGCACCTTTAAGACCAAGTTTTATTCAGGTACAAACTCTCCCTCCTCTACGAGGACAGAACTGCACGTTCCCCCCCCCCAAAATAGCTAGCAATCCAAAACAGTCCAGTGGTGCCTTCTGACACACTTCCGGTGATGTCAGGGGGTGTGGCAGATGCAAATAAATTATGTTAATGAGTTACGCTAATAAGCCCCTGCACCTCTTTTTCTACAAAATGACCCCTGCCTAGTACCATAGCCTTAAGTATGTGTTTTCTGCCCCATTTTTAACATGCAGTCTGATGAAAACTTCTGGAGAACTCAAAAGCTTGCACACTGTTGTGTGTCATCTTGATTAGTAATTATTATGTAGCTTTTTGTTTATGGATTATACTATGTTGGGAATGCCTCTGTTCATAACCTACCTTTTAATCAGCTACACAGATCTGTTTTCATTTTTATCTCCTCTACAACAGTAACCGGAAGAAAGAGATGGTCAAATAATACCCAAGACATCTAATTTTGAATTTCAATTTATTCCAATTAAAAACTAATCTATACAAAGTGTGGGTGGAACAACATTTTTCTTACAAATATTGCATTGGAGAGAATATGGATTTATACATCACTCTCGTATTCCAGACCAAAGATATCTTGGTAGTTTTTCTGAAAAGTTTTTTTGGGGGGAGCAGGAAATATGGTCTGAATGACTTAAGCAAAAGTAAATTAAGACCAGCAGCTTTCATGGTATTAAGTGTCCTTCAATAAAACTAAATTCCATTAAAACCAAAGAGCAATACTTTATGTGACACTGCCCTTTATGGAGTTAAAGAACTATCTATCTAGCCAACGCTGTTACCCCAAGATGCATTTAAGTGGGAAGGCCAATACATGAATTTGGGACTTTTAGCATACAAAGATGAGCTATGATCAATTTCTAGAAATTCTGCAAGAAATTTTTATCTTAACTATTGCCATGAAACTGAAGGGCAGTTCATTGGGCAGAGAGTAATAAAAGACCCATGCAGTAGTACTTTATTCTATACAAAGTCTCAAGGGCACGTTTCGTTTATGAAACAGAAACAATTCCACACATTATCACTGATGATATAAAATATCTTTGCATAAAATAACCTTTATCAATTCCTAACATAAAAGTCAAGAAATGTAAAGTGGTTTTCTAAAAGGTTAGATTGGTAATACTGAACTTAACGTAAAGAACCTGAGAAATGCCCAGTGAGGCAGTCACCCGCAGATACACTTCAGATAATTTCACTTGGATTATGGACCGTGGACAGAATTCCACTGAGCCTGATCCAACTAAAATTAGTCCTAACTCAAGCCGAGATCCTATGCTAACTTACCTGGAAATAAACTGTACTGAATAAAGTTGAACTTACTTCTAAGCAACCATGCATAGGATTTCACTGTGAGCCTCATTAAAAGCATCAGAGCAACCTGTATCGTTTGTTTCAGTGGGATTTAGTCATGACTAATGGTAGCTGGAATGAGACCTGCAGGAGCTAGTGGGACAGTATGTGTATTGACTAAAGTATTGTATTTCAGTTCCTCTATTATGTACCTTAGGCGCTGTGGTGGCTCAAGTGGTTAAAACGCTGAATTGCAGGCTGTGGAAGGTCGGTAGTTCAGCAGTTCGAGACCCGGGTGTGCCGCATGACGGAGTGAGCTCCCGTCTGTGGCCCCAGCTCCTGCCAACCTAGCCGTTCGAAAGCAAGAAATTGCAAGTAGATAAATAGGTACCACTTCGGTGGGAAGGTAAGAGCGTTCCCTGCGCCTTGGTGTTTAGTCATGCCGGCCACATGACCACGGAAACGTCTTCGGACAGCGCTGGCTCTTCGGCTTGGCAACGGAGATGAGCACCGCAACCCTAGAGTCGGACTCGACTGGCTTTCGAGCAAGGGAACCTTTACCTTTATTATGTACCTTGTCCCATAAAAATTCTGTGCCAAATATGGTCAACAATAAATGAAGTACAAGATGAAAATGCAGTAACTTTATTTTGAGATGGTGTCATTGTGAGGGCCAGTGATGCTTCCACAAAGACCAGAGATGCTCCAGCTGATGAAGAAGGTATTACTGACACTATATAAGCTCCCAACTGTGCCAGACCAAATGGTGACCCACAAAGACCAGCCAGTCTTTCCAAAAGCAACCCCACAAATATTTCATGCAAGCAAGAGCTCTCCATCATTATTTCACCATGAAGCAACTGGTATTCACCTCTGAACATAAAGGTTCAAGTCAGCTGTAATGGCTAATGGCCACTGAGACACCTATTCTACATGAATGTGTCAGTAAGTTTCAGTAAATGCATAATGATAAAAAATATGCAAGTACAAATTTCAACGCCCCACAATAAATTACCACTTGTTCCCAATCTATTAAAGAACCACTATGTGATACTTTCTTCTTGAAATATACCAGTTGTCCCCCATGTTTTCAGCACTTTGAATTATCTGAATCTTTTGAATGACACTGAGGCTGTACTGTAGCTCTTGGTTAAGTGTGGTTTCGCTCATAGTGATTGATAAATTGAACTCCAGGTATTCTGAAAACTCAAAAGATTCAAAGCAAAGCTGCTGCTGTTCAAGTCAAAAAGCCATTAAGCCCAGTGAGTTGTACTGCACACCACTTTATGTCAAGTTTTTGTCACCTGAATTTACGACCTAAAATAAGAGGATATATAATCAATTAAAATTAACAGACATTGTGTTGGTTGAGGATGTAAATAATTGTGAAGAGACACACAAAAATGACCCTTCAGTCACTGGTGTTAGGCAAGCCCACTTAAAAGGCTACAGCCTATTTTCCAACTACTCTATTAGCACAAGCAAGCTGCTGTTCTTTAAGTGGCAATGGGGATCAGTCCAAAGTTTTTGGGTTCAAAGGAAGAGAGCACTGTTTCCTGTGACTCTTTTTATAGTGGGACATGAGGAACAGAACAGGACCCCAGAACTAAAAGACAATTTCAGCATATGGATTCAACCTGCACCACCATATTTGTCTCAATATGCTGGACATTTCCATAGCAAGAGTGGGAGACCCTAATAAAATATAAGAATGAAACTGAAGGGCAGTTCATTGGGCATATATGTTATTTTTATTTTTTCAATTTATATCCCGCACTTCCCGCAAGCGGGATTCTGTGAAAACCTTGTGCAAATTGTATTCTTGCCTATACAAAGCCAATCAAGAGCACTTGCTACTATTTTGGCTCAAAAAACAGTGTTCGGGGTAGTATGCTAAAAACGGAAATTCTGCATATGGTAGTGGCCACACCATAGAAACAGCCAACATAAGGCGTTTTCTCAAATGGCCACCACATGCTTGATGAGGAGGCCTCAAAACGAGCAAGTGGAAAATATTCTACTAAAATATGAAAAATGGTCACTGACTAGAGATGTGAAGGCCTGGGAAAAAATGGGGAAAATTCAGGGGGAAACCGTTCCCCCCCCCTGTTTTTTCCCTGAAGCCTTTTTTGTTTTTTTCCAAAAAAATTGAAAAACTAAAATAAAAAAAATGACTATGGAACATTTTATTTTAACATGATGAATAAAATATTTTAAGACAAGGTGTTCAAATATTTTCCAAATCATTTCTAAAAAATATGCATGGTATCAGATTAATCTAATTTCTGTGCACTGAGGACAAGCAAGTCCTAGGTTACAAACTGAACTCTCCAATGCAAGAACAAGATGCATTTCTTCCTTTAGGAGGTGCTATTGTCACAAGAAAAGAAAAAGGTTTCAGCATGTGGGTGGGTATACTGGCACTCAGTCTTCACTAGGCCTCAAAGCACTGGAAGAAAATACAGAGCAACAAAAAGGACCTGGAAGTATATACTTAATTTAAAAAGGTAAGAGTTTTCATTTATCTGATTCCAGAAAACTGAATCATTTAGCTACATTAGTTTATCTTTATAACCTTTGTGTAAATAATAATTTAATATGCTAGTTGTGATAATTTCGTGCCAAGTAAAATTGTCCAGAGTCATATTTTATGTTCCTAAAGTAACAGAATGACTTTCAATCTAGAAAAGAAAAAAGAAGTGCTAATGTAGCATTTTTTCCAATTTTCCTGAAAATTTCCATTTCCCCCCAACCCCCAACCCCCCAAAAAAAACTGGGTTTTTTTCTGAGCTTCAAAATTTCCGGAAATTTTACATCTCAAGACAAGATCAATGTCATTCAAAAAATAGTTTTTAAAGTGAGAAACTACTCCATCTAGAGGTAGAAATCTGTATTAACAAAGGGGATTTCATGCCACAGTTAGGGTCGCCAAGTGTGAATTCCGCCGCAGCGGGGGACTCCTGGCTGGCGGCTGGAGCGCCTGGAACCATAGAGTTTTCCCTCGGATGACCGTGGCCCCGCCCCTAGCATGCCCCAGCATGCCCGCGTCACTTCCGGGCAACGTGCACGTTGGGCTGGAGTTCCCCCCGGGGCCCAATCCGCCGGCGGCGGGGAACGGGACTTGACAAGCCTAGCCACAGTTGTCAAATTTTTCTATAGAGGGGCCTGTCTTTCGGTTTGTTTACCTTATATAAAGTTCATAGTTTCTCAAAATCATGGATGATTATGGAAAATGCCCACTTTACTAGAAACAAAAGTACTTGCAATTTTACTAGTAATTAAGCAACTTTGTAGACTTAATGGTATTTTTTTAAAAAAACTGTTTGTCTACTCTCTCTGTACTAGGGTTGCCAGCCTCTGGATGGGGATCTGAGATCCCCCACAATTATAGCCGATATCCAGGCTACATGAATTGCTTGCTTGTTTAAAACATTTATTCCACTTCTCCTGGAGAAAATGGCTACTTTTGAAAAGCCCCCCTTCCTAAACCCCACCCTCCCAGGCTCCACCCTGAAATCTCCAGGTTTTTCTGAACCCAGAGTTAGCAACCCTCTTTAATACAGAAGAGCCAACCACTGGAAGGCCAGCTTACAGGAAATAGGGCTCTGAAGTTTTACTTTACTGCTGCTCTCAAAATCACCATCACTAGAGATCTGTAGAAGCTTTGACTGCAATGATATCTTTACCAAATCCCTACCCTCCAAGTAACATGGAATAAAAGTGCATTCAGGTGACATGTAAGAATAAAGAGGGTTTCGACTGCTGAAAAGCCTTTTGCTGTTAAGGAACTTGATGGCTTTTTTTTTTAAACTAAAATGGTACAACCCAGTTGTTCACTCTTTATTACATTAGCCAGACCAAGTCAAAGCCGTATGCAGGGGTCATTTCCTGTGGGAGCGCAGAGGAGCGGAGCTCCAGCAGTAATGAGCCCAGATGGCAGGCACATGCAACTAGCCCCGCCCCCTGCTCCCAGCAGCCCTCAGTCGGGCCACGAGGAGCAAGAAGCAGCCAGGTAAGTTGCAGAGCCCCCCCCCCCGGCCCACCTTCAGGTACAAGCTCTCCCTCCTCTGTGAGGGCAGATCT
>NW_015173702.1:390308-393579 GCF_001447785.1 Gekko japonicus | reverse complement strand
GCCTCTTTTTCTACAAAATGACCCCTGTATGAAAAAGCCTGAAGTCAGCCTGCTGCTTCCATAAGATATCCACTTGTAAACATGTTTTTTTTTTCAAGGACTTTTGTATAAATATGCCTGGTGTTGGTGCAAAATGAATGAGAATTTCAGCTGAAACTCAGAGTGTAGCATCTGAGAATTCCTGCTTGAAACAGACACTTGATTTTGAAAGGAATGTTTTACAAGCAGGAAGTAGACTGGATTGCTCAGGAAAACACCATAAGCCGTCTCTGATCATCCTGAAAATATTTTTTGTCATCTAAAGGGCTCACTTTCACTGCCTGCAGAGGGCTGAATGCAACTGGTAGATTATGAAAGGAATAAGGACAAAAGTATCCCCTTGGTAGCTGACTTGAAAGGGAGGCACTCAGCTGACATAATGCATTCAGTCCATCATACTCAAGACAGCTAAATCAGTACTCCAAACACAGTATTTCTATTGAAGGCTTCTTACACTGGCATTCTTGGGCATCTGTAAACAGGAGAAATAACCTTCGTTTCCATTTCTCTCTTCTGCAATTATACTTGTTTAAAATGCACAGGATTTCTTCCAATCACCGGCGACTTGGTTTTGATTTGGCCTCCAAGTCCAAAAGGGATTGTCAGAACTCAGCAACACTCAGTCCTAAAACCCCTCTTTACTATTGTTGGCACTTTTAGGAAAACACCAAAGACCGTGTCCTTGTTGTACAGACTTGTTTGAAAAGCTCCACAGAGGAAATAGGGACAGCACAATCAACATTTACAAAAAATTATAAGTATTTGGTTCCCTTTAACTTCCCCCTAATCAGTTAGTCTTCTGGGTACTGATAAAAGCCACAATTTAAAATGGAGGTTTTCAAGACATAAATAACAACCAGGCAATCAAATCACCCAGAATTCAAATAACAGGGTACATGCATGAAAACTATGATCCCCTGTTCTTTGTTTTCTTCTAGTGACTAAACCAGAATACGTCTTTCCAGACCTTATAAAGCCTTACAACCATGTAAGCTTATATTGTGTCATTTGTGTTTCTGAAAATCTTAATACTGAATAAGGATTGTAAATTTATGTTAAATGGAGAAAGTAAGAGAACTTGTTGAAACACATTTCCAAATTTGTTTTTAGTGTCAGGCCACTTCCCCCTCTCCCCTCCCAAAATTATGGTACGAAGTTGAGGCACAAGGGTGATTAAGTGAGAGTCTGGACATGATCCGATCCAGCAGCAGCTTCTTGCACTGGTATGGTTCCTGGTGGTAAAGGCTGTCTGCTTCCTTCAGGATTGTTTTGAGTATTCCCAACTGGTTGTGCCCCATCTGAAACACAAAAACATGAAGAACTCTGTCAAACAATTGTCCGTCATGCTCTGCATTTGGATCTGAGAAAAGTACATGGAAGCAGCAGCACACATAACTTGATAGGTGTACTGCAGAATGGAATACTTTATCTTCGGTCTCACACACACACACCTATTTCCTGCAATTTTTTTCTCCAGGAATTAGAATCTTTCCTAATTCTGAATTATACCATATTTACCTGAAATTAAAATGATCGTAATTGTAAAACAACCCTCTAAAAAAGTTTTTACTACCAAAAAAACGATTTTGTGACCTGTAATTTATATGTGAAGTTAAGGCAACCCCCTATTTGTTTTAACTGTACTCTAAGGAGCTACGGTGGCTCAAGTGGTTAAGATGCTGAGCTGCAGGCTGTGGAAGGCCAGTAGTTCAGCAGTTCGAGAACCGAGTTGCCGCATGATGGAGTGAGCTCCTGTCTCTAGTTCCAGCTCCTGCCAACCTAGCAGTTTGAAAACAAGAAATTGCAAGTAGATAAATAGGTAACACTTCAGTGGGAAGATAACAGCATTCTGTGCGCCTTGGTGTTTAGTCATGCCGGCCACATAACCACGGAAACGTCTTCGGACAGCGCTGGCTCTTCGGCTTTGAAACTGAGATGAGCACCGCAACCCAAGAGTCGGACTCAACTGGCTTTCGAGCAAGGGAACCTTTACCTTTACCTTTAAGGGGGGAAACCTAGCCTTCCCTTCAGGCAAATAGGGTATTTTCTTCATTTATCACCTAAAGGGGGGAAAAGAACATACTCTGATGGCAAAGCGTTCTTCTATTTAACCAAAGGCAAACCCCATACATGAAATCTTGCACCACATGATGGGGCTAGTCTAAAGTCAAAGTCAACTGAGGTAAATTGAGAAAGCCCTCTTACGTAGCATCACTATGTCCCCATTACAGAACAAGCAGAGGTCTGGATAAGAAGTCATATCTTGAAAAAGTAAAAACGAATCCGCTTACCACCCTCCGTGATTAAGTATATACATTATCTGAACACCCAGATATAAAACACTCGCATAGACCTTGGCTAATCGTTCGCACTAACTTTTGTAAACATTTAGGGGGGAAATTCTCTAAGACACAAATCACCAAGTGAGCCTTTCCACATCATTATCCAATAGTAGCACATGAACAGTATTTCAAGACTCCAGTTCAAAGTGAGGGCATGTAAAATTTCACAACAGGCTCACAAGGGGAAAAAAAAGAAAACAGCTTGATAAAAACAAATCTAAATTTAAAACAGCACCCACAAACACAAGCAGCAAAATAGTACTCTCTAAATAAGGAGCTGCGGTGGCTCAAGTGGTTAAGACGCTGAATTGCAGGCTGTGGAAAGTGGGTAGTTCAGCAGTTCGAGACCCGGGTGCCCATGACTGAGTGAGCTCCCGTCTCTAGTTCCAGCTCCTGCCAACCTAGCAGTTCGAAAGCAAGAAATTGCAAGTAGATAAATAGGTACCACTTCAGTGGGAAGGTAACAGCGTTCCGTGCACCTTGGTGTCTAGTCATGCCGGCCACATGACCACGGAAACGCCTTCAGACAGCGCTGGCTCTTCGGCTTTGAAACGGAGATGAGCGCCGCAACCCTAGAGTCGGACTCGACTGGCTTTCGAGCAAGGGAACCTTTACCTTTACAACTCCTTCCAGAGAAACAGCTTAGGAGCAACCTAACATTCCTGTTTTCAGTAGACGCTAGTTTTGCAGGGTGCTATTGGAAGGCAGTTAAGACAATCAGAATCATTCCCCTTCTCCCACCAGTCGCAACCTGAGCAACGTTTTAGGTAGTAGCTTGTGTAGCTTCTCTGCTGCTGCTAATACAGTGCAGCAGCAGCAGCAATGGGGTTTCCACATGGCAGCTTTCCCTGTTGTTTCCCTGCCTCAGTCCCCTGACAGTGGCCACTCCC
>NW_015173702.1:390104-390284 GCF_001447785.1 Gekko japonicus | reverse complement strand
ACCAACGAACACACAAATGCCAACATGGCAGATCTATATGACAGCCAAAGGTAGAACAATTAACAACAACAACAACTAATTAGGACACATCTATCTCCAGTTCTAACATATTTATTACCTATGTTGTTTTCCCTCTCAGCTGAACTGAAACAGACAACCGGAAACCGAGCGTGTCATTCT
>NW_015173702.1:376073-389148 GCF_001447785.1 Gekko japonicus | reverse complement strand
TGACTTGGCAACCCTAGGAAAAACTGACACAGGTCCCTGTACACAGATCTATGTACACGTGCCCTTAAAGACCGCAAGAAGACATATGGTTAAGACGCTGAACTGCAGGCTGTGGAAGGTCAGTAGTTCAGCGGTTCAAGACCCGGGTGCCGCAAGACAGGGTGAGCTCCTGTCTCTAGTTCCAGCTCCTGCCAACCTAGCAGTTCGAAAGCAAGAAATTGCAAGTAGATAAATAGGTACCACTTCCGTGGGAAGGTAACAGCGTTCCGTGCGCCTCGGTGTTTAGTCATGCCGGCCACATGACCACGGAAACGTCTTCGGACAGCGCTGGCTCTTCGGCTTTGAAACGGAGATGAGCACCGCAACCCTAGAGTCGGATTCGACTGGCTTTCGAGCAAGGGAACCTTTACCTTTTTATGGGACAAATTAGCACCTTGTGTTGTAAGAAGGTGTAAGAGACAACTCTGAGCTGCCACATTCTATACCAACAGCACTCTGGAGTTAACAATACTAAAACTTTGGCTCACATAATCTGTAAAAAAATTTACCTAGAAAGGGCTCTTGACCCTCTGATTCATCGTTTATGGCCCATAACTGGTGCCCTTTGATGATTCAGTTACTGAATCCCAGACCAAACACTGTTTGTTGTTTTATTTATATTGCATGCTTATTGTGAGCTGCTTTGGGTGCCACTTGGGAGAAAAAGCAAGATACACATATTTAAATACAGAGAAAGATTCCCCCACACACACACTTGAACTTTTCTCCCTAGCTAGACAGCAAATAAACATGATAGCAGTTGGTATTCAATTAAACATTACAATATTTGTGTTCATCACTTTGGCAGAATCATTGCATATAGTTGAGACAGCTTTGCGAGAGAGTTTGGCTAGACACATCAGAACATCCATTTGAAATACATTACTGAACCAGCTTGCAAGATTGTTTATGCCTGCTTTCTAATGGATTCCTGTTTAAAAACCTGCAGAAGAGTGACGTGAAGAGAACAGTGTACTTTACACTACAACATTACAAGTTATGGCCTGTTTTACTATAGATTCACTGTTGACTCATCCATATAATATTAATGTCAAAAGAAAACACAAACAGAGTTAACAGTTCTGTATAGCCCATATGTAAGCCTGCTTTACTTTCGGGGAAAATATTTTGACGCTAAACATAAGAAATTCTCCAAACGATTTCAAAATGACAAGGATCCTTTTGAGTTATCTTCTTCATTTGACTGGGTTTACACAGATCCTAAAATGACATCAGCTTCTGCGCTGCTCTCCTCCCTACATTAATAAATCTTCTAGCAGCAGGAAAGTAAATGGCTAAGCCTAAAACTCCACTCCCCTAAACCGGACCTGCTATTCCCCCTTGTGGTGACAGCCACAGATTACATATTCTGTGCAGTTTCTATGGCTAGATTGAGATTGGATGTTAAATGCTGTGATGCTGGTACCAGCTTGGCCCTGCGGTTTGTTTTCTGAAAAACTGTGAACTCTGAACATTCAAGTAGCACAGGGACGGACTGCCCCAGAACTCCCTAAGTGACATAATACGGTGCCTCCACAGCGTGGGGGAATCAGTATTCTAAACAGTTCCTATTCTATGACTACAAATCATCCTAATCCATGACCCATCAAAACCTAAAGACTCAGATTTCAGATAAATTCCAGCCCCCCCCCAAAAAAAGCCAAAACAAAAATAAATTGAAGTCCTTCGTGGTAGACTAGGATGTATATCAAAGATTTTTCTACCATTTTCACACTTTAAAGCGTTTTCAGACACTAAACAGAAAGATCAACTTTGCTTTCAGATAGCAAAACTTAACAGAAAATGTCCTCTTTCATGTGGAATAATTATTGAAGCAAAACACATATCCACACTTATAAATTCTGCAGAATATTCAGAGAACAAAACTACTTGTATTTGCCTATTTGAACACAGCTACATTTTAATGCTGTGCATACATAACAAGCACACTCATGTGTACACTATCAGAAAATTTTCAAATTCTAGTCATAAACTACTAAGGTTTCTAGTGAGTTTGTATACAGATGGTTAAGAACATAAAAACATAAGAGAAGCCAATGTTGGATCAGACCAACGGCCCATCCAGTCCAACACTCTTGTCACACAGTGGCCCAAAATACCAGGTGCCATCAGGAGGTCCAGCAGTGGGGCCAGGTCATTAGAAGCCCTCCCACTGTTGCCCCCCCCAAGCACCAAGAATACAGAGCGTCCCCTGCCCCAGAGTCCCTATCCATACCTTGTGGCTAATAGCTACTGATGGACCTCTGCTCCATATATTTATCTAATTCCCTCTTGAAGCCGTCCATGCTTGTAGCCACCACCACCTCCTGTGGCAGTGAATTCCATGTGCTAATCACTCTTTGGGTGAAGAGGTATTGCCTTTTATCCGTTCTAGCCCGACCGCTCAGCAATTTCATTGAGTGCCCACGAGTTCTTGTAATGTGAGAAAGAGAGAAAAATACTTCTTTCTCTGCCTGCTCTATCCCATGCATAATCTTATAAACCTTGATCGTGTCACCCCTCAGCCGTCGTTTCTCCAAGCTAAAGAGCCCCAAGCACTTTAACCTTTCTTCATAGGGAAAGTGTTCCAACCCTTTTATCATTTTAGTTGCCCTTTTCTGCCCTTTTTCCCAAAGCTATAGTATCCTTTTTAAGGTTCTAGGTTCCTCCTTTATTATTCACCGCAGAAGTATCAAGGTGTTTGTTTGGCTCTGAATCATACTGTGGTCAACGGTGGTTTCTCACAAGGGAATGAGCACTATTATCAAATTAAAAAATCAGTCTTCCCTATTCTGTAATTACTACGCACGTCATATAGATGCTGGGGAACAGCAATTGACTGTTCCACATGCAAATCTTCTAAATAACAAAAAGTATTCCTTGAATGAAATCAATGGCAAGTATATTTCTGAAGCAAGAGAAGCTCTAAGAAAGAACAAGATCTCCTCTCCCTATTGTAGTACATAGCTGTCTAAGCATTTATGCTTTGAATGAAAAGTCCTGATATGCATTTAAGATCAATGCCTGCCTGCTTTGGAGTGTCGTAGTCCTCCAAAGGTGCACTGAACAATTTCAATGCTAATCTCAGCCTATACTGGGGTGAACCTCACTGCCCAGCTATGGGGTTTGAGCTACAAGATATCATGAGGCAGGGAGGAAGCAACTTACCCTCCCTCTTCTCCTGCCTCCTTCTGGCTGAATGAGGGCCGGAAGCGGGGCGGCCGGAAGTGGGGGGCGGGGCTTCGTTATGTGCCCTGCCCCCGTACCTCACCCAGGGGAACTGCGATCCCCCGCAATCCCCCCCGAAATGACCTCTGATTTTACCATTAATACTGTCACTGTTTGCCTGAGCCTTTGTGAAGGAATGGGATGAATAATGTGCTGTAGTTACAGATAGGAGATGGTGATGGCCATTTTTGGCATGGTTTGTTTCCCCATTTTGTATACTTCAGTGTGGTCCTAGGATTGATAGAAGGAGCCTGAACGAAACTAATATCGAATGGGAGTTGAGTCACACCAGGGACGGAACGAAGGGCAGCTCCTCTGTCAATCGCACAAATACCCACCTCAAGACAGATTCAATTGATACCATTTCCCCATGGACCTTGGAGTCTCTTCCCAGATAATTTGATCCAAACTAACAACCCTCTATCACTCTCTTTACATTACTGCAGTCACACTAAACATTTCAAGAATGTTTGCTGTAACTTCTTGAGTTCCATCTGTTGTACTGCCTGTTGCATGATTACAAATATGTAGTATGAGATGAGAAATCTGTAGGGTTGCCAAATCTTTTTTACCTGGCGGTGGAGGGCTCCTGCCCGGCATCCTGAGTGTGCGTTCCCCTCAAATGGCTGTGGCCCCGCCCCCAGCGTGCCTGGCATCATGACGTCACATCCGGGTGACGTGCATGCGGGGGTGGGGTTTCCCCCGGGGCCCGATTCCGCGGGGGCGGAAATCGGGCCTCCAAAGTGGGGGGACTTGGCAACCCTAGAAATCTGCTAACCAAATGGGGTTGACATGACCACCCTGTTATGTATTGACTGTATATATAACTGCTATGTGAACCGTCCCATTAAGATACCATGTTAAGCTTCGCCTCTGGGCTAGGATCCTAATGTAACCAATAGGAGCCCTAGCCCAGAATGTGTCTGCCAATCACCGTACAAAGCGGGACCGCTTGTGATTGGGTGTATTCTCTTCAACCTCATAGGTTGGTATCTGTACAGGGGGTGTGGCTACATTAGCCGGGAATGTTTAAATACAGAGCAGCCAGTGTATGTCTTGTGTTCTGATGATGGGTTCTGGCTGGCGATCGTTGTACCGTAACTAAGCTGAAGAATAAACCGCATTCTTGCTGAAATCACTCTCCGACTCTTGTTAAGCGCACGACTTAACACACCCAGATCTCAACCCAGATCTCAACAACAGCCACCCAGATCTCCAAAACAATAAGCAATGGGCCAATTCCAGCAATTTCCTCCATATCTCAATGACCAGACAGGAAGTCATGGCAAGTACTGGGCCGTAGATGCTTACCTATTTAACTTCCAAATCTCCTCAAGGGAATGTTTTTGACGCAAGGGGAAACTCCCCTCCACAACACAGACAATGAAACTCCTTTCAGGATGATCTGTTTCCAGAAGATTCAATTTTTATTACTGTCATGATCTGGGCTGTGCCACCAGAGGCCTACTAGGCCCAAGGAGCCTGGCTAGCAGTAGGTGAGGCTGGGCCTAACAACTCCCAGAAGCCCCTGGGAGGTTTTGGAGCCAAAATGGACCAAAAGGAAAAGAGGAGGGCTTGGAATAAAAGTTCTGGAGCAGCAGGAAGAGTTGTTCTTTCTTCCAGAGGGCAGAGCCAAAAGAGAGGTTGCTGCAGGGGAAAAACCCTCATCCTGAGGGAGGGGTGAGTAGTGTAAGGCCACTTGAGATAGTGAGCTAGGGACAGTATATTTAGACGCGTAAGGACACTTTATTTCTTTTCTTTTCACCCACTTACTGTTGTTACTCTGCACCTTGTTGTTTGACCTCCTATAAAATAAACCTTTTCCTTGTTTTACTCTGCCTGTCCTCACGCCTGTTATTTGGCCTAAAGGGAGGTCTGAAGGTCTTGGGAGGGTACTCTGGGCCTTCTCAAGGGAACCTAAATCCAGAGTGGTGGCAGCGTCAGGTGACACCCCACCTGAGTCGTGACAATTACTCACGCATTCCAGTGCCAAAAGCCCTTCCACTCCTCCAGCAAAAGGGTATAAAGAATTACCCTTCAGCCTCACTCACCAGTTTGGATGGGCTTTACCTGAAATGGATCACCAAATCCAGGAATCTCAAATTCTTGAAACAGTGTTAGCTTGTCTCTCAAGATATTTTCCATCAATCCCCTCACAAGTCACTGAAATGCTATTTCTTTGAGGTAACCTAACCGGTCTGTCACAGGATATCTAGCCTAATCCTGCCTCTCTATAGAAGCTTGAGCCCTAACCACCTAGCTCTGTATCAGAGCCCAAACTGAGGAATGTTTTTCATTATTGTCCATTTTTCCACTCACTTTTCCCCTCTCTTTTTTCTCTGACAAATCCATAGCCTCCCAGTGGTTGGAAACTCTAGAGAACTGTATACACAGAAGGGAATTAGTGAAGCAGAAAGGGTGGAACTAGAAGGTGGGTCTGAACCTGATCTTACCACACCACTGAGTAAAGCTTGAAGCCTTCCACCAGCCTAAGGAAACTTCCTGCAACAGAAGTGCCTCTTACATTGGAGGCAGTCTTTAGACTTTGCTCAGTGAAGTGGTAGGATAGTAATAGGATCCACCCAAGTATTTTACAAATTATACAGCTACCATTTAAAATAAGGAAAAAGACGGAAGAGGTGAAAGACCACAGAGGCTGGAATTCACTGGTCATACATGAACGAAGAAGAATCATCAGGGGGGGAAATGCTTTGCAGAGCACTAAACTTTTAACCCCATGTCTACCAGAATAGCCCCCGGGAGGTAAAGCTTGCTGCGACCAGGGACAGATCTTTTCCAGTGGCGGTCCCCACCTGGTGGAACGAGCTCCCGGAGGAGATCAGGGCCCTGCGGGACCTTATGCAGTTCCGCAGGGCCTGCAAGATGGAGCTCTTCCGCCAGGCTTTTATATAGGGGCCGCCACTTCTACTACTACCACCACTGAAACAACAGGGTTGGGAGTGGCCCCCGGAAGAATGGCCATAAATGTGCATGGCACTGATGCCGCTGGACTGGCTTGGACCATCAACAGGACAAATTCACCTAAGGAAATTACTGCTACCATCCTCAGGGACCATCTTGTCTGCATGGAGCACTTTATCTGTTTGTGTGATCTAATGGTTTTACTGTTTTATATAATGTTATGTATGGGCTTATGCCCCTGTGTAAGCCGCCCTGAGCCCGTTCGCGGGGAGGGTGGGGTAAAAATGCAAATAAATAAATAAAATAAAATAACCCAATTTTGATTCAGGCCTTCAACTGCATTCACCTAGAAGTCAGCAAGCCATCTACTAGAAGTTCTTAAAGTACATCCTGTCTCAAGACAAGAGCTGGCCTAGCTGATCCCCTGGGTTCTTTCCAAACACATAATTCTTCCCAACTTGCCTCTCATATTTCTGACGTTTTCTTCGGTTATGAACCCAAGATAAAATAAATGCTGATATTCTTTCTGGGAGACTGGGGGTGATTTCGCACAAGGTCTGCCTCGCAGCACAGCACCGTTTGCCTCGACACAAACGTGTCAATTTCACACCCGAAGCTCCGGGGCTGCATTTGACTCGGGGCTTCGCCCGATTTCCTCCGCAGTTTCATGATCCTCAAAAACCAGGATCACGAAACTGCGGAGGAAATCGGGCGAAGCCCCGAGTCAAAATGCAGCCCCGGAGCTTCGGGTGTGAAATTGACACGTTTGTGTCGAGGCAAACGGCGCTGTGCTGCGAGGCAGCTCTCGTGAGAAATCACCCTGGCAGACGACTAGTAATAGCTTACTTATTGGCAGTGGAGGGCTGGGCAAAGCAAACAAGGAAAAGACACATGCCCAATATTGTACCCTTGGATGTCTATGGCTTTGGTAATTTCTGAAGAAGAAAACATACATAGTTTTTTCTGAAAAATTTATTTACATACGTGGTTGGAATTTTAGCTCTCCATTCGGACTTGAGGGAGGAATTCCTTGCTGTAACTTCTTGAGTTCCATCTGTTGTACTGCCTGTTGGATGATGACAAATATGTAGTATGAGATGAGAAATCTGCTAACCAAATTGTAACAGAACGATCCTTTCATACAACACAACTGGATTCTTTTTAACTCTGTTATTAAGTCAGAGTGAAAACTTGAACACAGCTTTACTGTATTATGATTATGCCTAAAGAAAATATTTGTCTATGGGACAACGAAAGTAATTCGGATTCTCAGGAAGATGAATGTAATGATTTCATGTTTTGGTGTGTGTGTTTCTTTAAATGTTTAGTGTGACTGCAATAATGTAAGGAGAGTGATATAGGGAGATAAGTGTGATGTGATTGGCTGATGACTGAGTGTGGGAGGAGAGATTTCTCTGAGGTGATTCTGTGTTCTTGAAGAGACGAGTGTGGAGAGCTTGTGTGAGAGTCTGTATGACAGAGGAAGCAGTTGGAGTAGAGTTTAGCCTGTGTGGCTATATATGAGCAAGAGAGTTCAGCCTGTGAGGCTATATATATATATATGAGAGAGAGAGAAGCCTGTCAGAGTTGAGTTTTGGTGTATGAGACACTGTGTGTGACGCCAAACTTTGTCAGTTATATTTTCTTTCTTTAAAAACAGTTCAAAAATACCCAGAAACCTATTTTGTTCTTTTGTAAATAAATCAATATTTCTTTAAACTTATCCCAGCAATCAGAACAGTCCTTCCTCAGGGCCACATAGTCCTCTGAAGCACCCAGACACTGGGTCATTCTACCATAATAGAGAGATTTGGAATTATTAATTCCTGGTGGCAGCAGAAATCTACTAAGTTCATGTACACAGAGTGTCTTTTTAAAGGAGAAACAGTCTCCCCAATAAGCAGGATGCTACAATGAACAAATCAGGTTGCTGTTCACAAACTACTGGAACAAAGCTATGCAGATGTCAGCATGTCCAATGAACAAAACAGGAATCTGGGGGTAACTCAAACATAGCATAATAGAAGGGCGGTGTTTAATCAAAAGAAATAAGGAACAAAATTAAGAACTTGATTATCTGTGAGAAAGGTGGACTATAAATGAAATAAGTAAACAAAACAGAATTTACTGAAAGAAGAACACAACTCAGTATTCTACGTTTCTTGTTCTTGTATCTATTCTATTTTTATCTCTGGGAATACCTACTTCATATTGACCAGGATGCCATGTACTTCTCTGTTGAAGGTCCAGCTGATATACTATACAAAACTGCTAAGATTGTCCCTTTCTTACAATGAAGTCAGTTTTTGAAGTTGCAGGAATCCTTGCATTCATGGTAACAGTACCTGCTGGAGTTCTTGTCTCTGAGCCTGAAGCTGGTCTTGTTGCCTCTCAAGTTCTTCCTTCTGTCTTTGAAGTTCTTTTGCTTTCTTTTGCAGTTCATCTTCTTGCTGGAAAATGTGACTTTCAAATTCCTTCAGCTCCTCTTCAGTGAAGAGCTGCTGTTGGTCAAGAGTCTTAAAAAGAAAAAAAAAGAACCAAACTCAAAGGTGGCTCTCAAAGGGAAAAAAGGAAGGAAAGTGTTTTTAATGCTTACTATTCTACCTGAAACTCAGAGTTTGGGGAGAATAGCATAAACTCTGCTACATAAATAAATAAAGGCAATTTTTTAAAAAAGGTGTTCTCACTCAGTTGCAATTCATGACTTGGATCCAATGGAGTGTATATGCAGGCGGAAGGATTTCCCACTGAGGGGGAACAACTCTCTCATCCCCTTCTTGCTGCAGGTCAAAATGCCCCTTGAAATTCCCCCCCCCCCCCCCCGATCAACATTTGGGAGGGGCATTTCAGGCTACAGGAGGAGGGGGAAGGCAAAACATTGATGCTCTGTCTGTGGGTGGTTTTTCCACCCAAGGATATACTCCACTAGATCCAAGCCTAAGTTTGTCCTTTGTTCGAAGAGATCTATGGCTGAATGTCTCCTCTGTTCAAACAGTCAGCAAAAACAGAAATACTGTCCCAACAAATGGATTATGCACACTGTCTAGGGTTGCCAAGTGTATCTTCGCCGGGAGCAGGGAGCTCCCAGCTGGCGTCTGGCGCATGCTGACACACGTCACCCAAAAGTAACGGGAGGACACCAGGTACGCTGGGAAAACCAGAGAGTTTTCCCTTATATGGCCGTGGCCCCGCCCCCGGCATGCCCGGCGTGCCCACGTCACTTCCTTGTGACGCACACGCAGGGGGTCAGAAATCGGGCCTCCAAAGTGGGGGTTTACCTGCCCCCCGTCCCCACTTGGCAGCCCTAATACTGTCCCTGGACTCTGTTCTCATTTTATTGTGATAAAACCATTAATAATAGCACACAAGGAAAGGGGAGGGAAAAAAATCAGACAGGCTACTTGGAGATTCAAACAGGCTACTTGGTGATTTTGTCAGCCTGGCAGTTGCGACATGTTCCACTTGAAAAATGTTATGATTACCTCCCAGCTGTCTGGCTCCAAAAACTCTCTTTTCTCTGTAGCTCTCAAGAATTCATCCAAAGTTACTAACCGGTCTTTATTGATGTCAACCTTTCAAAAAAGAGACAAGCAGATAAAAAACACTTTAAGGCACTATACTGCATTTATAGTCAACTGGATCTAATATACTTTCATGGGAAATGCATGAAAAAACCCAATTAAAATAAATTGCATACTGAGAAACACACACTTGCTTTGTATAACGGCAAACACTACTCTAATGCTCCATATGTTTTAGAGGAAAATGACAGCCGAACAGTAGTAATTTCCAAATCAAATTAAGTGGGGGAAATGAAGGACAAATAGCAGACAGTACAACGTTTCATTGCTTTTAAACTCTCACTATGGAACTTTCATACTATGCATGAGCCTCCTCCAGAATGGCAAAAGGACCTCTCTAACGCTTAAAACCCCTGCTTCCTTCCATCCTGTTCCCAACTTAAAATGGCTTCTGATAGCCAACAAAGGAATGCTTTATACCGCTTACATCATCTCGAAAATAAAATCACACATAGCGCCACACAGCAAATAGAAGAAGAAGAAGAAGAGAAGAGATTGGATTTATACCCCACCCTTCACTACCCAAAGGTGTCTCAGAGCAGCTTACAAACTCCTTTCCCTTCCCCTCCCCACAACAGACAACCTGTGAGGTAGGTGGGGCTGAGAGAGCTCTGACAGAAACTGCTCTTTTTCAAGAACAGCTCTTATCAGAACTATGGCTTGCCCAAGATCATCCAGCCAGGTGCAAGTGGAGGAGTGGGGAATCAAACCCGGTTCTCCCAGATTAGAGTCCGCACACTTAACCACTACACCAAATAGTCACGCCCCCTCCACATTTAGGGTGGATAATAGAGTTATTCCTCCTCCATCCTGTTGACTCAGAAAGAAAACCAAGGGGAGAAACTGGTTCTCCCAAAAATGCAAACCAGGCTCAAATCAAAGTTGAGGCTTTTGAAGAACCTGTTTTGCTACTGACTACAAATATTTTTTAAAAAATGGACCTACATAAATAAATTTGCCTAGCCAAGAGTGCTGCTTTTATACAGCAATTTTTTACTTGTGGCTTGGGGGCATTCGAAATAACGTTGCACATTTGGAAACTGGTAACAGATTAAAAGTAAAGAACTTTATTAATATATAGACCTCACCTCACTCATCACATGCTCTCTCATTCGGAGCCTTTCCTCTTCCATTTCCACCATGTCATCCTCTTCATTTTTGGGATCATAGACTTTCTCTAGCTGAAACAGAACAACACATTTTAAAGTATTTCATCAGAACAGAACACTCATACCTGGAATCAATGCTCCCTCTAAGCTGTGGTGTCTTCTGAGCAAAAATTCTACTTTGTGAGCTCCTGGCATAAAAGTTGTGAGCGAGCAGTTCGGCTACTGCATAAATTAGTTTGCTTTGGAGCTGGAGCCATCCTTCCTAAGCTAAGACAAAAATGTGAGAGCTCACGCTAACTCAGCTTAGAGGGAACATTGCCTGGAATTCTTTTGCTACATAAAAGTAATAAGTTTGGATGTAATCAGCACCAACAGCCTAGCACAACCCTGGATCAGGGTGGTGGGCAACCATCTACTGCTGAGAGATTGACGCCATCTGATACTAACATCTGTTGAATGTGCGATTTCATATATTGTGATTTTAGTTAATTTGGGTTTTACTGTATGTCAGTGTTTTAACAGATTATATATATATAGTGAGCCGCCCTGAGCCTGCCTCATCAGGGAGGTGCGGGATATATAACTTTAATAAATAAAATAAAGATTCTCATCCCATGAAATGAGGAAAAAAATCACCACTTTCTAAACAATGTCAGTATGTATTCTATATTCAGGTTTATTATTTCTTTCACCACCAATAACATACCAGATTATCTAAAGTTTATGCTTACTCCGTTAATACAACCAGTGGAATATCTAGATGCCAAAGTTGCCCGGAAATTTAGACATTAATCCTATACATGAATACCCACATAAACCCGCCTTGAATTCAAAAGGTTTCTCCTGTCGAGAAAACTAGAGATATTAGCTACACAGTGTTCGCCTAAGAAAATCAGTGATCTAAGTAGTAAGTGGTATCTGTTCTGGGAGAATATTTTATAAAATCAATTCTAAATCTATAGGTTTTTCCAAAAAGTTGTGAAAGACTGTAGTACCAAATGAATATAAGCAAGTATTTTTCTACTATTTGCAGTATGAATATCAGAAATATGGTAAATATTACACTTACATAATAATTGCCTGGGTCACACGGGCAGGAAAATGCGGGGGGGGGGGAGCGTGGCTGTTTGCCCCGGGGCAAAATAACGCGCGGTTGCGCCAGCAGATGTACCGTGGAGGTCCTGTGGTAGGGGGGAGGTGCCGAGCACACCACAATCCTGCGCCGCAGCAAAGAAGCGGCGCAGCGCGGCAAATGGGTGTGGGTTTTTTGGACACCAAAGTGTGCGCATGCCCCGTTGGGTGTTTGTGCGCATCCCATGGACAGTTGGGGAAAAAACCCTTTATACGAGGGGGCATGGGCGGGCGCCGGAACTACCACCGGAAACGCGATCAGACGCCCGCCCTTGCCCTGCGGTTACCGGAAACTAGTACCTCCGAGGTACTAGTTTTTAACCGCGCATCTTCGGCGGGAAGCCTCGGGTTCGCCACGGGAGCTCTACGCTTCCCAGATGTGGCGGTGAAATCACGCCCGGAAAATCTGCCTATCTTCCGTCCCTCTAGCGTGCCTAATGCTCCGTGTGACTGCAGCCAATATACCTTCAGCACAGAATATTATTTCATTACTTTGAGATTCTCACACAGAGAGATTTGAAAAAACAGTAGTGTTGGGGAATGGTGCCTTCAATCTACCCATAAGCGTCTGAAGAATTAGGCTCTAGTCTAGTGCTGAAATTTGATTTTCTTAGGATTTCAGGTGCCCATGCTTGGTATTGACGACAGCAAGATTGTAAGCAAACTTCCCCTCTGCCCCATAGAATGCCTCAACTTTGTAGTACTGATGCCAGGAAGCACAACTCAATGCCACTGTCATTGCAGTCATGTTGGTTAGCATCTTCGTATTGGTTAGCATCTCTGTGCTGATGAGACTTCCAACCTAGACAGAATTGCAGTAGTCATATGCACAGCAGTGCCAGGGACTTAAAGGATTTCAACAAGTCTTCATCTAAGCCCCTAGCAGAAGTAGCTGAATTACACATTTTGGCATGTTTTAATAAACAGGAATTTTGTCATAGCAGCTATGCAGAGTTTGCAGACCCATACCTTGGACCAGGGGTCATTTCCTGCGGGAGTGCACAGGAGCGGACTCTGGCAGTAAGGAGCCGGGGGGGGGGGGAAACACCCACAAGCCCCGCCCCC
>NW_015173702.1:359792-375952 GCF_001447785.1 Gekko japonicus | reverse complement strand
ACCGTACCCCCCAATGTGTATACAATCCAAAACAGTCCAGTGGAGCCTGAGTGGTGTCGCCTTCTGACACACTTCCGGTGATGTCAGGGGGTGTGGCATATGCAAATACGTTATGCTAATAAATTATGCTAATGAGCTCCTGCACCTCTTTTTCTACGAAATGACCCCTGCCTTGGACTATTCTTAATTCTGTCTCAATAGCTCCTGTGCTACTCTCCTGCCCTACTGCAGGCTCCCTTTCCTTCTGAATGTTTAGCCATATTGACCTCTTCTATAGCGATGGGAATTACTCATTTTGCCACCATTTTTATAGAGAGGGAACTCCAAAGTCATCAGATAACAACCAATAGGAACAGCATGTACTATTACGGATACAGTCACTGAAGAAATTAGCAGGCATAGGCAGGGGTCCTTTTGTGGAAAAAGACGTGCAGGAGCTCATTAGCATAACTTATTTGCATATGCCACACCCCCTGACATGGCTGCTTCTTGCTTTGATTGAAGGCTGCTGGGAGCAGGTAGTGGGGCTTGTTGCTTGTGCCCACCCCCTGGGCTCTTTACTGCCAGAGCTCTGCTCCTGTGCGCTCCTGCAGGAAATGACCCCTGGGCATAGGACACTAGATGGGCCACCCCAGCAACCCACACTTAGGCTACACTTGCTCAGGGTGACGTTGCTTCTCTTCTTCTTTGCATGCATCAAGGGACTTCAGCAGTTCTGAAACATTGCAATTAAATATATTTACCTCTTTAGTAAACAGGGCTTCTAACTCCTGCTCATCTAGAAAACCGTCATTATTGACATCTATATAAAAAAAAATAAAGCACATGCAAATATAAATGCACAGAAAATTTAGTACTCATGCCCAATCGGTGCCAGCCAGAGACAACTGCCTACAATAGTTACTAGCATCTGTAATATAATACTGGATAAAGTGTGGCACTGAGATTTCGCATCCATTGCCGGATAACTGCAAAACTTCTGCTGGCTATGAACAGGTATAAGAAAGTACAACCAAAATGAATAAATGACACAGCACCTTTCCTCTGAAGAAAGGCTGAAGAGGTTAGCGTTTCTCTGTTAAGGAAAAAAAATGACTGAAGAAGAACACAATAGAGATTGATAAAATTATAAAGTTACACATAACTTGGAGCTACTGCTTTAAAAATATGAGAACTTGGGGCACCTAATGAAATTGACAGGCCATCAGGTCTTCACATAACACACAATTAATTCACTACAGTAGGATGGTGCCAATAGCTACTAACTTAAATAGAGATAAACCAGATCCATGGACGATACGTCCATCAATGGTATTAGCCATAATGTCTGAATGTGACCTCCATGTTTTCAGGCACTGTCATACTGTCATTTGCCAGAAGTCAGCAGCAAGCAGAGGCTATGGTCTCTGTGCCCATTCTACAGGCTGTCTGTGTGTATCTCGTATGCCATTGTGGAAAACTGGTTCTGGTGAGATGAGCCACTGGTATGGTCCATCAGGGCTCTTATGTTCTTAACTCCCACACTTGGAAAAATGCATGCACTGTCTTTTCTGTATGAAAGAAAGCAGAAGCGTTGAAAATCCTGTTCTCCAAATCCCTACTCTCCCCAAACGGGATTGTAAACTAACAAAATGTTCATCTTAATAAACAAATGACATTTGGACACATTTTCAAACTCACAAAACTGTCAGATGGTCTGTAGGGTGATTGGGGCAAAGGAGGGAGTGCTTGATACAAACTGCCTGTCAGCAAGCTGCCAATTTATGTTTCATGACCTGTACATTACTGTATGCGATACCCTCCCCCCCCTTCCCCTGACCTCCGAGCGCTCATCTTTGCTGTAGTGCATTCCTTTCTATGAACACTAGTCTCGCTTTGATGTAATGCTATCTTTGGCCAAGGCCACAGGTGGCGAAACCGGCTTGGCTTTGCTTGTTTTAATGAACTGAAGTGTGGGAATAGATTAAGTGTTTATCATTCAAGAGAACGTTGGTTCTCAGGGTTTCGGCGCGAACTGAGCAATGCAGCACGCGCGGGGGAATCATAGCTATTGGGCCCAGTGATTATGAATTAGCTTTATCCTTCCTTGCACACCCCATATTCGTTATTCTGAACACTGTCTATGTTCCAGTACTTCATGGCTTCAATAAAGTAATACCTTCTACAAGCGTGTACTTAATTGCCAGCTGTGGGTCTGACACTGCCTCATGAACGTCATGTCAAGCTTGGGCCTAACTTTCGTTTCCTTAAGTTCTGCTTTCCTTTCCCTTCCCTTGTCATGTTAAATTCCTGGGGGGGGGGATTGTTGGAGTGTATGGGGGCAGTAGCCATAATCATTCCTCAAGTTGTGCCCCAAGAGTTGGTTCTCATGGGATTGACCTTGAAGACTCTCTGTGCCTAGGGTAGATTAGATAGGGCACCATATATTGGTCTGTGTTGCCATAGAAACACTGGGGATTAGGTGTGACGTATGGGAGTGTGGAATTTTTTGCTTTTAGCTATAACCTGTATGTTCCCGTGGTTTTCTTCAGACCTAAAAAAAGTTCTCGTACCTACAGCAAGCATATCTCTAATAAAGCATTTCACTGCCAATAGTGTGTGTGTGGAGAACGTTTTAGCTGAGGACCTGACACCTCCCAAGAGAAGCTTCCCAAAAGAAACAATGGAAACTACTCCCTAGTATTATATAAGCAATACAGGAAGACATTTAACTGTAAACAACATCAAAATGAACACCCACTCAGTGTGGCAAAAATTGCCATTAATTTCCAAAGCATTCTGATAAACACTGGCTGGGTAAGAACTGCCAAGTAGAGAATAACAGAGAAAGCAGGTGGTTGGGATTCTGAATTACTTTTCTTTTATTCCTTACAGTCACTATACTGAGCACTGCTGACTAGCCACAAAACCTACCATGAAAGAATTTCCACAGCAGTAGGAACAAGTAGATATTTTGCCAAATATAGGAACAACAACAAGCACACAGGGAACATGGCTAAGTTAGATAAACCCAGAAAACACCGTGTTGAAATAATAAACACAATATTCACATGTCCTTATAGCTAAATATATTTGCTTTTTATACACAACATCAACTCTAGTGTATTGTAAACACTTTCAAACGACAACATCACATTTCAAACACTTTCAAACTAAGTTATATAACATGAAGAGTCCAACTGTCTTCTTCCTGATGGAGGATAAATACCAATGTACAGTTATTTGTACAGAACAATGCAGCAACCTGTTGTACATTTCCCAAGTGATGAACCATCAGGTACCTGATTGTGTATAAAAAGCAAATATATTTAAATATAGGAACAAAGCAACTAGTTCTATAGAATATTTATGAGTCTTTTCTCCTTAGGATATACTTTTTCATTAAAAAAAAAGCACAGCAGTTGAATATAACCATAAACCACACTGAAGATCAAATGCATTATTCAGAACATTACAAAAACCAGCCTGTTCAGGCACTGGTTTCATTTGGTATTTTCTTCCCTTGCAGGGCTAGTCTTTCAAAGCCAAATCAAACTACACATCCCAATCCTATCTGATGAAGGGAGCTTTGACTCTCGAAAATTCATAACTCAAAAATCGCATTGGTCTCTAAACTGCTACTGGACCAGAATCTAGCTATCCCAATCCTGTGCAGGCTTACTTAGAAGTAAGGCTTCTTTGGTCAACAGGACTGGTTTCTTCATTATCAGTATTCTTAAATCAGGAGAACAACATACCTATCTGGTGATTTCCGAACACCTAGACCATTCTGCAGTTCTAAGTTGTTAAAATCCCCCCCCTCCTCGAAATCTTATATTTCTTACCATGCAACTTGAAAAATGTCTTTGGGTCAAAGTCATTAGGATCTAGCCCATCTGCTTCTTCCCATACCTCTTTCAGTTGGTCTTTGCTTCCCTATAAATTGGTAATCAAAAGTACATAGACATGTCTTGTAATCTGGTGTTAAATCCATTTCATCTTTTATAAGAAAGACTTCAAAGATCTACTTAATCCTTATTCACACACAAAACACATCACTTTTTATCCAGAGTCCACTATAATGAGATGCAGTCTAATCTCACCATCTTTAATATGAGCTTTTACAATTTCACCAAAAGTATGATAAAAATGCAGAATAGATGTCCTACATCTACTGTTAAGAACGATAATTCTGCAATGCTTCCATACTCAACTGACAACTATTGTGGGCTGAAGGAGAGGAACTCAATCAGTCATCATTGGACACAGGAACGATTATTGTGAAGCTTACCCTGCAAACTACTGAAATGTTCAAAGGGAGCACAAAATGTCTTCCTGACACCCTTTGGGAACACGTTTTCATTAATTTAGATTTTACCAATAAACAAGAAATGATTCATTGGATGGCAATAAAAAGAAATTTAACACCCCTCAAAGTACTGATCTTTAGTATAACTAGTCTTAGTAAAACCAATGACAAAAATGCTATTAGGTCAACTCCAAGTGCATCTGAATGCTGTGTTCCACATATACTTCTGTATTTTTCATACAATGTAAGCGGATAGAGGTTACTACCAGAGAGTTTAGTATAATAAAGTATTGATACAAATAGTACTCTTACTGGATGGTTAACTTTGGGGTGCTCCCCATGCTTTTTCTTCATTTCCTCATACTTAGATTCCTCTTGGTGTCTCTTTTCTTCATCCAGTGTTTTTAAGTATTCTCTTCTTTCATGTTCTTTCATCATCTCATACCTCTTAAATTCATCATGACGTGCCTTGTCATAATTTTCCAAGTCGCTTGTGGCCTGCAAATATGAAACTGCTTGTACTGAAGCAGGTAGTGTTGTTTGAACGAAGTCGACCATTGCGCTATGTACACAAGCTATTTCTCCCTCCAAACATCTGCAGCAACAATTTTTCTCCCCAAAATATCCTTGATATTGAACTACTACTACTTCCTAAACCCTTTCCCTCCAATTTACCCATGAAAAACAGCATGTACAAAATGAACAAGGTAAAACAGAATAAGAAGCAAAAGGTGGGTGTGGCTGGATGAGTACACTTCTGGTAACACAGGGGTGTGGCCTCATAGGCTAATAGGCTGTGTTGTCAGGGTGTGGCCTAATATGCTAATGAGTTCCTGCTGCTGGGTATGGCTTATGCTAATGAGTTCCTGCCGGGCTTTTTCTACAAAAAAAGCCCTGGCGCTATGTACACAAGCTATTTCTCTCTCCAAACATCTGCAGCAACAGTTTTTCTCCCCAAAATATCCTTGATACATTGAACTACTACTATTTCCTATACCCTTTCCCTCCAATGTACCCATGAAAAACAGCAGGTACAAAATGGTTTGTTTTATTTAAACGATTTTGATGTTGCCTTTCCACCTAAATAGAATCCACATTAGATGGCAAAGTATTAAGTGTCACAAGTTCATTCTCTGTTTCTCACAAACAAATTTGAAACACCAACAAGAAGTGGTACTGTTTGGTGAGGTCCATGTCAGTGTACAGGATAAACGCAGTGGTACAAAACAATGACTTTCCGTGCCCCTAAATTAAAATTCTCTAGACTGATGCCAGGATTCTGGGGATCCTTTGCACAGCAACCAGCCCCCACCCCAACCTACTGATATGTAGAATACTTTCAAGGGCTAAAGAAACATTCTAAGAAGAAAGAACAATATCATCTAAATTCCATCCACTCCTCTGAGGAGCACCACTGATCAAGCATGGCATCTATTTGTGAGAGTGAGCCCAGAATTCTCTTTTTCAAAGTACCCTGAAAAGCAGTGAAATGGCGCAGTTGCTCACTTCTTAGTGTCAAGCAGGGCTTTCTTTCCTGGGAGAATGTGCCGGAACACAGTTTCGGAACCTCTTCAACAAAATTCTTTTAAAAATATTTAAAAGTTCATGAGCTTTCAGTATACAAAATGAAAACTCAGTTTCCCTCTTGAGAGTTCTGGCACCTCTTTTTTAAAAAAAGCCCTGGTGTCAAGGCAAGAAATTCCCCCAAATCTGAAGGTACAAAAGAGGGGGGGGGTTGAAATACATGTAGGCATGCTAGCCTCCAGGTGGGACTTGGGGATCCCCCAGAATTATAGCTCATCTCCAGACTACAAAGATGCCAAAACATTACATTTAAACAAAACACCTTGGAAATATTGTGCATGTCTACAGTATAAGAGAATTTTTGTTCAGTGCTGCCCCAAAATTTCCAATTTTTCTACTGAAAAACTGATGAAGTCCTTAGACTTTATAATGCTGTACAGTTGGAATAAGTGAAATGCTTCGTAAGACAAGATTTTTCTTACTCCAAAGGAGAAAATAGTTTATAGGAGGCGTTGTTCAGTGCTCCACAGAATTTCCCAGCTTATCCATTGGAAAAGTTGAGTGCTCAAACTTTTTCATCCTATACATTTCGACTGTAAAAGCTTTGCTTTAAGAAACATTTTACTTAATCTTCTGCAGTTCCACAGGGCCTGTAAGACGGAGCTCTTCCGCCAGGCATTCGAGTAGGAGCCGCCACTGCCACCACTACCACCGCTCCATTATAGAGCGATACTGCCGGAGGGCCGGGTACCATCTATTAACGGCCCTAGCCCTCCCCTCTGTTACGCAAGATGGTGGGAGTTTTCTATTCTTGCATTCTGATGGAGTTGATTTTTAATCTGTTTTTATCTATTTTATATACTGTATGCACTTTGTGCCTTGTGTAAGCCGCCCCGAGCCCATTCGCGGAAAGGGTGGGGTATAAATGCAACGAAATAAATAAAAATAAATAAATCTAAAAGAGAAAATATGCCATGGGAGTTTCCCCCCCAATGTCCCCAATTTTTCCATCAGAAAAACAGAAAGTAACTGATTAATTATTTTATGGCAGTGTGTGTAGTCTAGCCAGGAGATCCTAAGATTGTTTGGCAGCCAGAATTTCTAGCTCTTTTAGTGTTATGCATCACTAGGTGGCGAGCTAGACTTCTTTTTAAGGCAAGGGATGTTTCAGAGGCGGTTTGCCATTGCCTGCCTTTGCATCACTGAAAAAGGTCCTCACATCTCTATATGCAATGTATCCAAAGGCAGGCTTTTGATTTTAAAGACAGAACTTCCACCATCTCGGCTAGAATTCTTCTGACATACTAGCTTTCCATTGATAGGCAGGCACAGAACCACAAGGGCTTTACCACTTTTTATTCTGAACATGCATTATCAGCCCTAAGAGAGAAGCATCAGAACTGTTCTTTGGCAAAAAGATCCAAACAGCCCAGCAAAGACTGTGAATATTCATTCTCCTCCAGGAGCCAGAAAATATAAAGGGCAGTTCAGCACCGACTGAAGGAACATTAGATGGAAAATCAGTTCACAGCGTCCTAGAGAGTTACGCTGTGCACCACCAAAACCCCCCACCATATAACAAAAGGGAGGGGTTCTCCTGGCACTGTACTGCTCAAATTCAGGATTAGATGAGAAGCTTCCTGCTCTCCTAAATCAATAACATTAGCAGTCAATACTATACGGCAGGGCTATTTTGGGGAAGGAACGCACAGGAACGGAGTTCCAGCTGGCTTCAGAGTTGGCCACACCCACTACAGCCAAACCCTCTGCGTGCGTGGCTACAGAGGGAAGGCCTGGAGAGCAAACCCCCCCCCGGCGACTCTGAGGTGGGCAGGCCAGGGGGGGCCTGGAAGGATCAGGGAGGCATTTAAATGCCTCCCTATGCCTTTCCCAGCCTTCCCTTTCCTTCAAGGGGGGGCTTGCCCGGGCAAGCCAAAGGAAGGCCTAATATGCTAATGAGCTGTGTTGTCAGGGGGGGTGTGGCCTAATAAGATAATACGTTTCTGCTGTTGGGTGTGGCCAATTATGCTAATGAGTTCCTGCTGAGCTTTTTCTACAAAAAAAAGTCCTGCTATAAGGCCTCAAGGCTTCAGAAGAGTACAGAGTGTATTAACAAAATGTGGCAAGCTTTAATAAGATTAACCAGTCGCTTAATTGACATTTAAGTTAATTAATTGGTTGTTTTTAATCAGTGGGCCTGTGAGTGAACAGCAGAGGCTGTTCTGGTTCAAATATATCAAGAAAGAAAACAAGGAAAGCTGGCTTTTCCTCCCCTTACTGTTTCAGCTTTTGTTCATTATATTGTAAATTGCTTCAACTTCCTTTAACATTACAGAAATAATCTGCACATTAACTTAAAAATATTTGTTCTTTTAAAAGCTATTTAATTGGTTATAGTTAAACAGAGCTAAGAAGAAAACATTTAGGAGGCTTAGTCGGCACAGATCAAAACAGAACTAGATTTAAAGGCTCTAAAAACCTATCATTGCTCAGATTGTCAAAAGTATGAAAGGCAAAAGAGGCAGACTGTGTTTAAACATATGTGAATGTCTTCTGCAGCACAATATTGCACTGCTGAGCCAAATGAGATTCTCAGACAGTGACTTCTGATGTAACTATGAAAATTATTCCGAGCAGGCCAAGGGAAAAAGTAGTCGTTGCTTTAGAAAAATAGAAAGCAAGCATCTGGTGAAATAACTGCTCTTTACACTCACAGTTCTGATCAGCATGTCTAAGTCTTTAGCTTCAAAAGTGTGAGGGTTCTGGTGGTTGAGATGCTCAAACTGCTTGAGAAGAGATTGATGGTCTATGCCAGAATCTGAAAAAAATCCACAAGCAAGAAGAGAAATGTTCAACTGGATGAATTTGATATATGCACAAATATACCTAATGAGGTAGGCTTTTAAGGCTTATTTTACAAAATGTTTCTGGTCTGACACCTCTTAAAGTCTATACCTACAAAGGCACAGATATATTATGAGATGAGAGGTTACCAACACACAGGACACTATTATTAAAATGTTTAGAAATGACACTGAACTACATTTAGAAATTACATTGAAATTCAAAGACAAATATTAAAGATATTTTCACCAACCTTATCTAACAACTATTCTAAAAACAGAGAGTACTCCATCTTTCTGTGTTATCTCTCTGAGGATGTCAGTCACAGCCAGTGTTCCCTCTAAGCTGAGTTAGTGTGAGCTAGCTCACAGTTTTTTAGCCTCTGGCTCACACATTTTTGTCTTCGTTCAGGTAGGGATGGCTCCAGAGCATACAAATTTGTGCAGCAGCCAAATCGCTCGCTCACAACTTTATTGCCGGTAGCTCACAAAGTAGAATTTTTGCTCACAAAACTCCACAGCTTAGAGGGAACAGGTACTGGCGAAACGTCAGGTTTGACAATGCCAAGACCGCGGCCACACAACCCGGAAAATCTACAGCAGCTAACTATTCTAAAACTTCATCAACTGAAACGGGCATACTCATTGCAGGTTGGGGGGATGGCAGGCCCCCTCCCCAAGCTCTTTTCACAAATTCCCCCCTCCCCACTGTTCCTAATCACACTGACACCTTTAATTGTGATTAGGGCAAACCAAGTTCCCTTTTAACCAGGGTGTTCAAAACCAGTTTCAAAGCCGGGTTGAAAGGAACCCCTGCCTTAGTTGTGCTTAAAAATCAGTTGTGAAGGGAAGAGCTTAAGGAATTCTCACCTAGGAGGAAAGGGGGGGGGAAGTGTGCTTGTTTCCTGTTATGTCCACTGACCAGGGGCCAGCGAATACCCCAGAGCTTGACTCTGTAAGAACAATGGGGACTAGGCTCCTAGTCTCTCCACTTGGGAACCAATAGGACCGTGGCGGGAGATTTAAACCCACCAACGGGACCTAGGTGTGTGTCCCCAGGTGTGTATATAGTTGGCCAGCCGGCCGTTAGTCTTTGTCTTGGTTGTGTACCAGTAAACCATGCTGATCACTACAGCAGTCTCAGTGGTTTCTACATGCGTCTAACCCACTACACTTCATTCCCAGTCACTTACCCATGGCTAAGCAGTGAATAATATTACATCTACATTGGGATCCACAACCTTTTTGAGCCTGTGGGCACCTTTGCAAGTCTGATACAGTGTGGCGGGTACAGCCACAAAACCACTACTGCAGGAGGTGGAGCCAGCCACAAAATGGGTGTAATCCCTGCGCCATAGAGGCAGTTGCTGCCAAAGTAATGTTTTTAAAAATCTGCACAGCCAATCAACTCTTCAACAGCCAATCAGAGGTCTTGCTGGCCAAAAGCTCCACCTGGCCTCGCCCACTTAAAAAAAACCTCGTCAGGCCCCACGGGACCCCTGATACATCATAGCTTTCCCATAGCAATTTTATCATGTTTTCAGTGGGAGAACCAGGACAGTTCTAAAAGTTGGTGGGTACAGGTGAGAAAAAAACACTAGCCTCTGCTGACTAAGAAAACAGGTGCAATTCTTTTTCTTATGCAAAGAACAATGACATTGTTTATAAGCATTTTCTATGCAGTGCAGCAACAGGGAACTACTTCTCCAATGATGCTTTTTTCATTTGTTACTCTGAACATTACAACTGCATAAACGCAGATGTCAATACTCCTTTACTATTTATTTTATTCATGTCTAGTGATCTTCTAAAATCCCGCCTCTCAAAAAAAAAAATAACTAACTGTGGACATTTTGCAAGATGGATCGTACACTTTAATTGCATGACCGGTACCATACTTTAAATGAAAAACTGAACACAGTTTTATCCTAGAAGACATTACACCACTGTTATGCATGTTACGTGGCAGGAGATATTTGCAAGTTATCCGGTCAAGCATGTTAACCAGTCCTTTGTAAGGAAAACAGATTTGCTGAACTTAGAGAAATTTATTTATTTATTTGTTCAATCCATACCCTGCCCTCCCCGCTGGAGCAGTTAAGACCTCCCATAAAAAAATAAAAATGTTAAGACTCCCATAAAAATATGAGAAAATCTCCTTAGCTAGTTTCTTTCTTTAAGCCAAGACAAGAGATGAATCCCTAATCACTCATTCTGTCTGTTTTCTTAGAGCTAGTTTGTCTTGTTCTCCCAGATGTGCAAGCAGTGTAATCTGATAAAGGAAAACACACACACAGACACACACACAAACACTCCTTTCTACCTGTTATCTACGCTTGTGATATCAACAAGGGGAAAGCAATAATTTGTTTGCTACATAGATACTCTGCCCATTTTTTTTTCCACTTTGCATTCTTACCTTGAAATGAATCCATTTTGGCTTTAATCAGCATCCTTAATCTTGCAACCTCTTGTCTTTTCAGTTCATCCAGCTTTGTTCTCACATGATGGCTAACTAAATCTAGCTCTTTGCTTAACTTACCACTCTGGAAACAAAGCAAATAATCAGAAAGACACTTGTGGTTACTTTTCTAGAGGTGACTGCAATACCGCTGTATGCTCAATACATTCATGCAAGGCCGTCATATTTCACAAATGGCGTATTGCAAATGGAAGAAAATATTAATCCATTTCTAAATATGAATGTAAGTATATAGCAACTTCAAATGCTGCAATTCCTCTGCATGAAAGGGCTTCCCCTTTAACTTCAGGGTTAAGAAAATACAGTTTAACACGTGGAATGCCAATGATATACACAAACTGTACTCCTCCCTGCTAAAGTGCACAAGGAAGCCATCCATGTAAAAACCATCATATTGGAGTTCCCTCATATTCAAGGAACTGCTTATTTCTGTTCTGCACAGAGAGATATAAGCCCACAGGTCTGCTGGCTCCATTCATCTGCTAAAAGAAGTATGAACAATTACAAAAACATGGAGAAGGTGCCACAGCAACATCCGCTACAGAATTACAAACCATTGTGCAACACATATCTGAACTTCTGAAGTTCTTGCTTTCAAACTGCTAGGTTGGCAAGAGATGGAACCAGAGACGGGAGCTCACTCCGTCATGCGGCACTCGGGCCTCGAACTGCTGAACTACTGACCTTCCAGCCTGCAGTTCAGTGTCTTAACCGCTTGAGCCACCGCAGCCCTTTCACAAGTGATTAGGCCATCATAAAGCAGGCCTGGCTTGAACTAGGATCCTCTGGTGCCCCAGTTTAGCAGGAGACTTCATTTAGAACTTAAGTTCATTAAGTTAATTTACACGAAACGGGAAGCCCTCATTGAGCATTATCTTTTCCCTACCATCGTCTTCTCAGCGGAATTTCATCGTGTTGGGGTGTGGGAAGGCAAGATCAGTTAATGTTAGCTGAGAACTATTCAGCATCTATAACACCTAGTGTGCCAAAAAAAAGCCGCACAATCTAGGCAGAGATCCCCCCCTTTAAACACTTCCTTTGTGTAGAAAGAGGTATATCAAGCAGTTAGTGGGACATTGGGTTTGGATGTGAAATGTGTTTCAAGAGGATGGAGAAAGTCTGGATACACAGGGCAATAAGCCACTTCCTAACGATTCCAACAAAACAAGCTCTATCAGTTTCTCAGGTTCTCCTGTAGACACCATTGCTACTTTCAGGCACCAGATCAAGGTACCATTTCCTTTCCAGTCTCACTGACCAAGAGGCAACAGATAACATGGATGTCAGAATCAATGCAACATATTTTAGTGCAACGAACAAGAGAAGAATGTGCTTGCAACATATCAGCAGGGCCGGCCCCAGCTTATTTTGCACCCTAGGTGAGGATCCCTTCTGGCGCCCCCCCCCCCCCGCGCCCACCATTTTTCAAAAATAAATGCAATTTTGGAAGAATGAAAAACACAAATAATCAAGAAACTCTCAGAGTACGGGGCTAGGTGCAGTTTGGCGCCCCTGAGGGCCAGCCCGCTCTAGGCGATCGCCTAGTTTGCCTAGTGAGTGAGCCGGCCCTGAACATATGACATATTGTCACTAAGTGTTACAAGGATTGCTTCCCACCCCTCACTAATGCTAAAAAGATGTAGTTGGCTGGACAATAATCAAATAATCCTGTTGAAAGTTCACAGTGAATTAGTAAGTACATCACTCTAAAGAAAAAGTCATTTAAATCAAGTATAACGGTAGCCTCAGGAATGGAATCCATTCCTTTCTGTTGAAATTATTATTGGTCCTTGTAATACAGAAGCTGGTATGACCCACCCATGCATTCATCCTTGGGAAAGGAATCAATTGAAACAGAGCATTTACTGAAACACTAAAGAGACTTCTAATTTGTGTGGGTGAAATGTTTTGAGTATCATCCAGGAGTCTACGTAAGAGTCGTAGGAGTGTATGAAGATTTGACTATTAGTTTTGTAAATATATAAAAAAACAGTTTTTGAAGCATGCAATTAAATATGAGCAACAGGGTATGTGTAAAATTCTTTTCTCTGTGCTTCTTGATTACATTTACTATAAGTACTAGAGACATCTCTTTTGTTCCTGCTTTGTGATGTTGCATTTTGAAACACCTTCCCACAGTTCTCTCTGTGGTGCTTGGGTAGCTCCTGCTTACTCAGCTTCTTGAGTAGAGGCAGCAGCTGCTAGAGACCTGGATCCACAAGAAGAACAGCAGCTTCTGGCTGGCAATGCCTGCTTAATGTACAGAAAGCTAATTTGAAACGTTCTGTTCTGCAGAACACACATACTTCTGGATAAATACTGTGTGAAAAGAACCTTCACAGTCTTCTGTTTGGTCTGCAGGCTTTCGATATCATCCCCCACAATAAAAGCTGTAGTTTTAAAAAATGGTATGATATTAAGCACCTCTAAGTATGACAGGCTTTAATGGCAGCAGCTTAAGCATGCGCTTAGCTCTTCCACTGAAGTCCATGATAGCCTAAACATACATCTTATTGTAGGCTCTACTGTACTGACGGTTGCATCTATTAAGATCTTATGGCTACAAACGTACCTTTATTTCCTCTATATCGGCTGTCTGGAGCTTCTCTCTGAAATGTTTGTCTGTCTCCAGAACATCTATCACTTGCCTGAGGTATGCATCATAATAAAGCCCGGTATCCTTCAATAAAATAAATACCAGTATAGTAAGGAAATGAGGGACGGAGTAAATCAGATGAGATAACATATTTTCATGAGAATGATCACAATAGAAACTTCTGCCAGTTTTCTGCCAGTCCCTCCGTGACTGAAGTAAATTTTACAGCTAGGATTTTTCTACCATTGTCAGGCTTAGTTTGAGCCAAAATTCATTACAGTTTCACCTAAAAGTTCTCCAGCTCTGGAACATGTGAAGTGATAACAAAGAGCTTAGGAGGCAAAAATTAGAGACAGGTTTGTTTCCTGATTCCTCCCTTTTAGGAATAAATCAGTGACAAATTATTATCCTGTTTGCAAATTCTGGGTCAGGTAATTGGGAGTTCTTGCCAAAAGGTGGGGTTCAAGCTGAGACTCCAATTCCCCAAAGAAAATCTTTCTGAAATCCAACAGCCCAGCTGGAGAGTTCTCGATCAGTACTCAGCAAATAGAGTTGCCACGTCCCTTAGGGGGGACTTACCAGGAGAAAGAGGAAGGCCCAGGCCATTTTGGCATCGTCACACAGGAAGTGATGTTATCATGCTGTGACACCACTGTACTGCTCTGGTATCTAGGCAAAAACTCTGTGGTAAAAATGGCTTCTACCAAAGAATTTTTGCCCAAATACCAGAATGCCATTACCAAAGAATTTTTGCCCAAATACCAGAACGCCATCCAGATGTCGCTGGCATGATGACGTCACTTGCAGTGAGATACTGGCTACATGGCCTGGGCCTTCTTCTTTCTCCTGGTAAGTCCCCCCAGCCAGCTGATCAGTGGGGGGGGGCTTGGCAGTGGGGTCCCCTCTTTCATTGGGGAGGCTGGCAACCCTATCAGCAAATTAATACCAAGGTATCACTTGCTGAAGACTGATCATCACTCACCAAGTATAGAAGGTTAGGGTGCATGAAAAGCTGCCCCAAGCCCAATTCAATTCCTCTGCGATGATTCTGGGGCAGAGATCAGCTGAGAATTATCGAAATCGTCTCCTCCACACATACTAAGTAATGCTAGGTATGCAGCTGCCTGCACTCAACAACATGAAAAAGAGCACGGGTACATCAAACCCAAGCCTCACCATCAATATGACCTAAATATTTAAGCTAAAATTGCTGACTGGTAAATAATAATTTTTTTAAAAAATCTATTGAGAATAGGACAGGAAATACAGAACAACTCTTTCTCCTTGCTGATATTCTGGTAAATGTTTAAGTAGTGTCAACATACAGTCTTCCTTAATCTTCTTGTTCTCTAAACTCAGTATACCTAGATACTCCTATACAAACAAGTAATGCTGTCCTCCAGAACAAAAAGTATTAAAAGATTTCCTTGATTCCACTTTCTTATCTCTTTGTCCCCACTATGTCAATAAAACTAGCAGGTCAAAAACAAAAGGACATGGACACAGATCCAGTGTACAACAGGTGGCACTGCCAGTATGACCGTGTTTCTTTCTAATCCAAAAATTACCAATCGCCAATACACTTTTTAGGGTGCTGATGAAAAAGTTACTGCCATTAAGGGGGAAAAATATTTAATTTACTTACGGGATTATCTATTTTTGCACTTTCAACTTGTTCTTCCCCTTGCACTTTTGTCTTGTCTACGTCTATAGGCACAGCTTCCAGTGTGATTACGAGGTACGTCAGCAGCAAAGCACATTGTTGTAATAAACCAGTTCTCCATCTTTTCTGAAATAAAACAGCATCATTTTCAATATTACAGTTTTCATTTATGGCATTCACATTTCACATGACTAAACTCATAACATCAGAAGGACATGGAATTCCTGAAAAGTAAGTGTGTCAGCATGCAAACAGACACGGGAACAATTCCTTCCAAGCAAAAGGGGAGTCTTGGGGGTGCATTCCCATGAAAAAACTACAACATGGAAAAACGAGGCAGCAGTATCACCAAACAATATGAGAGCAGCTGAAGACCAGTAATAGTTATGCCAGGGGTATTTTGGGGCAGGAACGCACAGGAACAGAGTTCCAGCTGGCTCCCGAGTTGGCCACGCCCAGCAGGAACTCATTAGCATAATAGGCCACACCCAACAGCAGAAATTCATTAGGATTGGCTACATTAGGGATGTGTGGCCTAACATACAAAGGAGTTCCTGCTACAAAAAAAAGGCCCTGGGTTTTGACAACAAACAAGGTAAACAGAATAACAAGCAAAAGGTGGGTGTGGCTGGATAACCACACTTCTGGTAACATGAGGGTGCGGCCTAATGTGCTAATGAGCTGTGCTGTCAGGGGTGTGGCCCAATAGGCTAATGAGTTCCTGCTGTTGGGTGTGGCCTATTATGCTAATGAGTTCCTGCTGG
>NW_015173702.1:355404-358691 GCF_001447785.1 Gekko japonicus | reverse complement strand
GTTGGAATGCACCTTGCAAAACATTCTGTGCGTTCCAAAATTGCAGCACAATCTCTTGAGCGTATCATGCCTTGATAGAGCAAACTATGTTGTGGAATTTGCTGATGATAAGTGTTGTATTAAGAAAGGTGGGAGGGTGTTGGCAACTGCTAAGCTAAGCAATGGTGTTTATATTCTTAGCCATGCAGAAACGGCAGCAACAGCCAGCCTGCCGCATAACACTAATCCTCATAATAACTGTCTTCATTTGCTACATAGAAGAATGGGCCACGCTTCTTTTCATGCGTTGCAAAAGACCTTAGCCTTAACAGGCAGGGAGGGGCTTAAGGAGTGCAAGACCTTCTTAGATTGCCAAGTGTGCAAACAGGTGAAAACAAGGGCTTTTCCTGTGGCTAAAGAGAGCAAAAGGGTGTCCACACATGCTCTTCAATTAATACATATTGATTTGCTAGGCCCATTTCCATGTAGTGTGTCTAAATGTAAATATGCTATGGTTCTGACTGATGATTTTTCACATTACAGCTGGATTTACATATTGAGAAATAAGTCAGATGTTTTCACCACCCTGAAGTACTGGTATAAAAAGGTTAAGAACCAATTGGGGGAGCTGAAAGCTCTGCAAACTGATATGGGAGGTGAATTCATGTCGAATGCAATGAAAAAGTGGTTGCAAGGTTTGGGGGTGAAGCATCGTGTATCAAATCCAGGGGCCCCGCCTGAGAATGGCCTTGCCGAGAGGCACAATCAGACCCTCCAAACGATCATGTATGCAATGTTGGCAGATGCCAAACTACCTAAGTCATTTTGGGCAGAAGCACTAAAGTGTGCAGTGTATGTTTCTAATAGAACTTGGTCCAGAGTGTTGGATAACATACCTTATGCTATCTTGTATGTTAAACCTCCCAAGTTGGACTATCTACGTGTGTTCGGTTCGCAGGCATGGGTAAACATTCCCTTAGAGCAACGTAGGAAGGGAGGAAACAGGTCAAAGAAAATGGTATTTCTGGGCTACCAGCCAGGGATGAAATCTTACAGGTTTGCAAACAGCAATAACCATCTCAGTTTTAGCAGGTCAGCTAACTTCACTGAAGGTAAAAACTGGCATGACATACATGCAAACTCATTGCCAGATCAAGTCATACTGCCTGTTACTGAGGAAACAGATGATGTGTCTGTGAAAACTGAACCTAGTACATCAGGTGATGTGGTTGCTGACAGGGAGATACCCAGAAGGTCTGAAAGAACCACAAAAGGGGTGGCACCCCAAAGGTATGGGTTTGAAACAAATGTGATTAACTATGTGAATGCCATTGAACCCACATGCTATAATGATGTTATGAAAATGCCTAATGAGGAAAAACAAGCCTGGTTAGCTGCTATGAAAGCAGAATATGACTCATTGTGTGAAAATGAAGTATTTGAGGTGTCTGAGCTACCAAAAGAAAAAAAGGTTATAGGATGCAGGTGGCTGTACAAACTTAAGCCGGTTCATGGTGGCCCCCCTCAAAGAAAAGCGAGATTGATCGCCCAAGGCTGTAGTCAAAGGCGTGGTATCGATTTCGATGAAACTTTTTCGCCCACAATGCGTAGCAATACCCTACTTATAGCGCTGGTCAAAGCTGGTATAGAGGGATTGCAGGTGCAGCATTTTGATTTTTCCACTGCTTATCTCAATGCAGAAATTGATGAGCAACTGTATCTAAAACAAATACCTGGTTTTGAGGTATCAGATCCGAATCTGGTGCTGAAACTAAAGAAGGGTTTGTACGGGTTACGTCAAAGTGGTCATCTTTGGAACCAGTGTCTTACTAATGCATTGCTTAACATGGGGTTCACACAGAGCGTGGCTGATCCATGTATGTTCAGTGCTATGGTAAATGGTGAAACATGTTACCTTATTTTGTTTGTGGATGACATTAGTCTGTTGTACAAACATGAAGAGCAACTAGCTTGGTTTAAGCAAAACATATCAAAGAAATTCAAAATAAAGGATCTTGGGGAAATTCAGCATTATCTGGGTATGGAGATAACTAGAAACCCAGAAGGCTATTTTGAGATTAGCCAGCAAACTAAAATATTGAAACTGTTGGAAGAGTTTAATATGTCAGAGGCAAAACCTGTCTCTACCCCAATGTCCACTGGCTATCTGAAGGAACCTGATGATGGAGAGTTTGCACAACAAGAGTTGTATCAGTCCTTGTTGGGATCTCTCATGTACTTGTCAACATGGTCAAGGCCAGATATCAGCAATGCTGTGCATATATTGTGTCAAAGATGTAACAAACCTTACCAAAGGGATTGGAACGCTGCAAAGCGGATCCTGAGGTACCTGAAGGGCACTGCAACTAACAAGTTGGTGCTAAAGGGTGACAAGTCGCAGAAGGTAGTAGCCTACAGTGATGCAAACTGGGGGACTAACCAAGATGCAAAGTCGACTACAGGTTATGTAATCTTTGTAAATAATGCACTAATCATGTGGAAATCCGTGAAACAGGATTGTGTTTCCACCAGTACGTGTGAATCTGAATATTCCGCTCTAAATGATTGCGTTATACAACTAGTATGGGTGATGCAACTACTGAAAGATTTTAATATGCAATGTACTGTACCAATGACTGTAATGTGCGACAACTTGGCTGCTGAGCAACTGGCAGGTTCACAGGGCATAAAGCCCAGGTCAAGGCACATAAATGTCAGATACCAAAATGTCAGGGACATGGTGCAAAAGAATATTGTAACCCTGAAACATTGTAAAACAAATGATAACATTGCAGACATGTTCACTAAGAGTCTGGATGATGTGAAGTTCCAAAATTGTAAAAGGATGTTGCATATGGTCTGAACAGATGTATATTAAGGGGGAGTGTTGAACTATTAATATGCACTGTCAGATGAACTGTCAGATCTGCAGGATCTGAGTGACAGCAGTGAGACTGCTGGAAGCCTGTCTTGGCCGGTTTAGACCGGTTTATGGTGTGAGGCCACAGGTATGACTCAGCTTAATGCTGATTGGTTGTAAATATGTATATAAGTGGACAAGTGCAGTCCAAACTATTCCTTTTGGGAATCGCGGTGTTTGGCGAAGCACTTTGCAGGAGCGTTGTATATTCTGTGAATAAACTGTATATAGTTCACCACAAAGAACGGTGTTGCGTGGTACTATATGCTGGATGTGCTGGTGACTGCTGGAGAGTGGCTGGAAAGGTTGGTGTGGCTGAAATAGTCCTGGAGGCTGGCAAGTAACTTCTACTGGCATCAGGCTGCCTAACACGCACTGTTCAACAGGC
>NW_015173702.1:351586-355366 GCF_001447785.1 Gekko japonicus | reverse complement strand
GCCCTGGGTTTTGACAACAAACAAGGTAAACAGAATAACAAGCAAAAGGTGGGTGTGGCTGGATAACCACACTTCTGGTAACATGAGGGTGCGGCCTAATGTGCTAATGAGCTGTGCTGGCAGGGGCGTGGCCTAATATGCTAATGAGTTTCTGGTGTTGGGTGTGGCCTGTTATGCTAATGAGTTCCTGCTGGGCTTTTTCTACAAAAAGAGCCCTGGTATGGCCACATTTCAAACTAACAATTCAAGAAATGGACATCCCACATGCAATACCTTTAGCAGTGCTGTCTTATGAAAATACACAACATGTCTGTCATCTTTTGCCTTGCACTCGGTCCACTATAAGATGATCCTAAGTGCCAAAGCCCAGCATTAGCTTCATTCAAAGGATGAACTGCACGGCAATTGCTAGTTTTATGAACGAAAGAACATGCTAAAGGAGAACATAAGAAAAGCCCTGCTCGATCAGTCCGATAGTCCACCTAGTCCAGCATCCTGTCCCACACAGTGGCCAACCAGTTCTTCTGGACAGCCAACAACAGGGCCTAAAGACTGAGGCCTTTCCCTGATATTGTCTCCTGGCTCTGGGATTCAGAAGATTAGTACCTCTGGATGTGGAGGTTCCCCTCAGTCACTATGGCTAATAGCCATTGACAGACTTATCCTTCATGAATCTATCTAATCCCCTTTTAAGGCGGTTTATTCATGTGGCCGTCACTGCATCCACTGGCAGCAAATTCTCTATTTTAATAACTCTCTGTGTAAAGGAGTATCTCCTTTTGTACGTCCTGAACCTATTGCCCATCAGCTTTACTGGATGCCCTTGAAATCTAGTATTTTGGGAGAGGGAGAAAAAGTTATCTTTGTCAACACCTCTCCGCCCCATGCATAATTTTATAAATTTCTATCATGCCCCCCCCCCATTTGTCATCTCTTTTCTAAACTGAAAAGCCCCAAGCTCCTCAGACTTTCCTCACAAGGAAGGTGCTCCAAGTTGCCTTCCTCTGTATTTTTCCCAGCTCTGCAATGTCCGTTTTGAGATACCGTGACCAGAACTGTACACATTATTGCAAATGAGGCAGCACCACAGATCTATACAGGTGCGTTACAATATCAGCCATTTTATTCTCAATCCCTTCCCTAATAATCCCTAACATAGACTTTGACTTTTTCACTGCTGCAGCACAGGTAACAGCCTTCGGTGCGCCTTGGTCAAGTGGTATGCATCCATGTGTAAGCCCCCTATCAATATATTCCAAACACAATGATCTCTCTTGATAGTCTTGATGCCTTAAAGGTAAAGATTCCCTTGCTCGAAATCCAGTCAAATCCGACTCTAGGGTTGCGGTGCTCATCTCTGTTTCAAAGCCAAAGAGCCAGCGCTGTCTGAAGACATTTCCATGGTCATGTGGCTGGCATGACTAAACACCAAGGCGCACGGGATGCTGTTACCTTCCCACCGAAGTGGTCCCTATTTATCTACTTGCAATTTCTTGCTTTCGAACTGCTAGGTTGGCAGGAGCTGGAACTAGAGACGGGAGCTCACTCCGTCATGCGGCACACTCGGGTCTCGAACTGCTGAACTACCGACCTTCCACAGCCTGCAGTTCAGCGTCTTAACCACTTGAGCCACCGCAGCTTATCTACAGAGAATTTCAGCTATGCTACCTGATACTATTTACCCGTGTTTCCCCGAAAATAAGACACTGTCTTATATTTATTTTTTCTCAAGAAGACACACTAGGGCTTATACCACAAATGCATAGAAATCCTGCTAGGGCTTATTTTTGGGGTAGGTCTTATTTTTGGGGAAACAGGGTAATCTGGATATGCCACGATCTGAACTTCGGAATCTGCATGCAAGCATGTGCTCTTTTTACCTGGAGTAATAGTAACTGAAAGAAGTGTAGTCTGAACCATGAACTGTTGCCACCAGAAGGTTAGTCTTCAAAGTGCCAGAGAAGTTGATATTCTTGGAAAAAATCTGTCAGTCTTCTTCATTTTTGTAATACATTAAGTCAGGAATTCAAGCTAAGCTTTGTACTGTCCCCTTTGACCGCTAATACACACAGTATTAATAACAAGCTCAAATACTATACATACTGTATATTTTGTGGAACCAACAAGATCCCAAATGTAGAGTCGTTATGGATCGCCCCCAGATTCATTGCATTCTGTGAAAGAAGCTGTCTTAACCAGAAAAAGCACATGCTGCACAGTACTTGAGTTTGTTACAAAAACTATGCACTTGCTAAAAAAAATCCAAAAAAGAAAGATTCCACAACCTTAGCAATTTCTTCCTAATATTCACCCTAAACCTAACATTTAGAGGTCTAAAATCATTGCTCCTTGTCCTATCGATCCCAGAAGTATCATAAGGACATATTTTCCAACATTCCCAGAATAGCCTTTGTCTACACTAAACCTAACACCGCAAGTACTGAACGCTTGAAAGCAGAGACTTACTTAAGCTGTTTCAACATAAAACAGTCAAAATGTGGTTTGTGGCTTCCTTTAAGTCACCTCATAATTACTACAACTCAAAACCTTCATTTAAACAAAATGAAAACTCTTAAAATGCTAATATTATATTTTATCCACTCCTTCATACATGGAGCCTAAGGCAGTATATGGTTCTCCTCCATGTACCTACCCTGTGAGATAGGGCACTAAACCTAGGTTTATTCAGTCCAAGTGTGAAAGCTACCAACTATACCATACTCTAAAAAGTATAAAATTATAATGTATACAGCACCAACAGATGCACAGAGCTTCATTGGTTAAAATGCACCTGACCCTGCCCTAAATGAGCTTACAATCTAAAACAATGAGAAAACATTAAAAAGAGGAAGAGAACAGGGCCAGGAGGACTATATGTGGGAAAATTCAATGAGACCTACTTAAAAACATTGTTATAGTTAGGAATTAAGAGCAGGTTTACATAACATCAAATTGAAAATTGTCAAAGAGTGATCTGAAGGAAGAGACAAAGGCTACATATTTCTGCAGAAAGAGTTCCGAAACTACTGCCTTCTACAAAAAGAGCCAGATGTAACATATACTACTTGAGATATTCACAATATTCTTTCTTTTAATGGATATTTAAAGTGCACGCGGGAAGTACTATCTATATGATCAAAGTTTAGACTTGGTTTAGAAAAAGTTGTGAGGCAACCAACATACTGATACTATCCACTTTGAATCTAAATGATACATTTGAGGTGCCAAAGCAGATGTACCAATAACATATTTACTCTGGATATCCTAAATCCGAACATTTATATCACTCCTTACGAGTCAGAGAAAGACACATCAGGCGTGGCTTACAAATGTTAGTGAGAGTTATATATAATTAACTAAAGGGTGAATACACGTCTCCATGTTTTACTGGACTTCATACATAATGGTTAATCAATCTGAAAGAATAGAACACTGGAGTAACAGATCCTTGTTGAAATAAGCTGCAAACATATTATAAGGTTCAAAGGTGTGTGGAAAGTCTCCTCTAGTAGCCAAATGGCTATTACACCCAGGGAATTGCACACTGCTGCCAATTCAATGTGTTTATTTGCCTTTTTTAAAGTTTCTGGTACAATCACATGCTAGAAAAAGTAGAGATACAATGGCGGCAGAAAGCACCCACAAGTCGCAGCTGACTTATCGCAACCCCATTGGGTTTTCAAGGAAAAAAACAAACAGAGGTGCCCGCCTCTATGTAGCAATCCTTGACTTCTTTGGTGGTGTGCCATTCAAGTACTAACCAGGGCTGACACGGCTTAG
>NW_015173702.1:328155-351522 GCF_001447785.1 Gekko japonicus | reverse complement strand
TGTAACATATACTACTTGAGATATTCACAATATTCTTTCTTTTAATGGATATTTAAAGTGCACGCGGGAAGTACTATCTATATGATCAAAGTTTAGACTTGGTTTAGAAAAAGTTGTGAGGCAACCAACATACTGATACTATCCACTTTGAATCTAAATGATACATTTGAGGTGCCAAAGCAGATGTACCAATAACATATTTACTCTGGATATCCTAAATCCTAACATTTATATCACTCCTTACAAGTCAGAGAAAGACACATCAGGCGTGGCTTACAAATGTTAGTGAGAGTTATATATAATTAACTAAAGGGTGAATACACGTCTCCATGTTTTACTGGACTTCATACATAATGGTTAATCAATCTGAAAGAATAGAACACTGGAGTAACAGATCCTTGTTGAAATAAGCTGCAAACATATTATAAGGTTCAAAGGTGTGTGGAAAGTCTCCTCTAGTAGCCAAATGGCTATTACACCCAGGGAATTGCACACTGCTGCCAATTCAATGTGTTTATTTGCCTTTTTTAAAGTTTCTGGTACAATCACATGCTAGAAAAAGTAGAGATACAATGGCGGCAGAAAGCACCCACAAGTCGCAGCTGACTTATCGCAACCCCATTGGGTTTTCAAGGCAAAAAACAAACAGAGGTGCCCGCCTCTATGTAGCAATCCTTGACTTCTTTGGTGGTGTGCCATCCAAGTACTAACCAGGGCTGACACGGCTTAGCTTCTCAGGTCTCATGAGTCAAGGCTAGCCTGGGCTATCTAGATCAGGTCAGAGAGACACAGAAGTATAACAGAATTTTTAACTACATTTGCTTTCATGGCTTGCAGGGTGCAATGTAAAGCTCCCACTGACAAGTTAGAGCTCACTAATCTTACTGAGCAGCTGATCAACCAAAAATGGAAGAAGATTTCAACACACGTGCATCAACCAACCTGCTGTTCTCTCAGCATCAGTCCATTTCAATATTGGAAATCCTGTATTCAATATAAGGACGGTAAGGATTGGTTTCTTTCATTTCCAAATACACCTCACTATAATTGAACAAAGCAGATATCGGAACAGCTTCTTTGCTAATGAGATCATTGTATTATGAAAGCCACAACTACTCAAGTTCACTTTAAACCTTCAGTAGTTACCCATAGGTGGAGTTAGTCAACGTGTATCTTGTCTAAAACTATGACTCAGCCTTGAACTACTTAAAACCCCAGTCGGGTGCATTTGTAAATAAAAAAAGCTAGGCTTGTTTTTTACAAGGTTTTAACATAAAGTTGTAAACGCATCAACAACAATTAAGTGTTTGGTTCAGTACTTTCATTTATTATCGCCTACTATTTTAACAGTAGACACAAATTACCATTGTTTTGATAACCCAAACACACTAGCGACATTCTGCCATTGAAAGATTAGTATCCCACACACTAACACGACAGCTAGCTTTGTTTACCTGCAGATTTCCCAAACACCATTTCTTAGAGCTCCATTAACTTTGGAGTGGCTGACTTATAAGATACATTTTTAAGAACAAGATGAGCCAGGTTTTAGAACATACAGCTCCAGACTTAATTAAACTTATGACAATCAGGTAGCTTACTCGTAGATTTTGGTTACTATATACCTATCTCAACAGAAACAAACAGGCATCTTGTGGCACCTTAAAGCAGGGATTGACAAATCCAGGAAGCCTGGTTGCCATGGCTCCAAAAAATGTCATTGTAGAAATGTAATCAACTGGACACTACAATGTGATGCTATTTATTTGAAATTTACTAAGAGGTTTCACACACACATCCTCCTCAGAGGAAAGAGAAATTACTGTTTTCTCTCACTATAAACTATGTTTATGACTATCTTTAATTAAACTGTGATACACCATCTATTACAGGTATTAACTATCTTGGCGTAACTAGTTTAGTGGTATTTGCTTTTTTCCTGATTAGATGCGAGGTTTATATACTTACATTTCATTCTGTACTTTCTGTATTTTCTGCCCCTTTGATCCTGTTTTTTCAACTCTCTTATAAAGTGACTGCATAGGGGAAATTCACCCACAGCATCAAAAGTTGTCTCCAACTCACAAAAGGGGTTATGCTGGAATACAATGTTGTTACTCATTAAAATGCCACAAGTTTACCATTTTTGCTTGGCCGTAACAGATTAACACAGACGCTCCTCTGCAATAATTACCATCCCAGCCGATAATGTAATGAGCACCTGCCTACTGCTTCAAATATTTTTGTGTTCCAGCATGAAAGTATAAGGTGTAGTAAATCTGTTTATCGCTACATTTTATAGTCAGCCAAAGAGACCGAAGCAGAATGCCTGAACAAGTTTCCATTGTCTAATCCATGTGTGTACCCCTGCTGTACAGAATAATTAAATAATTAAATAGCATGCTTTGTGTAAGCGATGAGGCTTCTTACTGACACTTTTAGCAGACTCCTTTCTTCTCTGGCAAAAGGATGTCACCTAAGGAAGCTTACTTACTGGCATTCATTCTGCCACTCGAAGGTGAGCATCCCGCATGCTAACCTCTTTTGAACAGTACGTCCCATCAATGCATTTAATATACCATGTCTTCTTGCATCGGCTGTCACCCTTCTGAAATGCCAGAGAAGAACGAGTCCTTCAGTACCAACTACAGCAATATGGATTTTTTGGGGGGTAACACACCCCCCGTCCCTTATGTTGGAGGTCACCAAACAAGTCACCACTCAAAGCTCACAAGACTCCACAGCTTAGAGGGAACAGACTCCCATCAATGTGTTTAATATACCATGTCGGCTGTCACACTTCTGAAATGCCAGAGAACAAGTCCTTCAGTACCAACAATAGCAATACGGATTTGGGGAGGGGGTCACCCCCCCCCGCCCCTTATGTTGGGGGTCACCAAACAGTCACCACTCAAACGGCTCCAAAGGATGAAAGATGCTAATAGAATAACCTGTTGGGCAAAGAAGAAACTTGGGACAACACCTGGCCCACCTGGCTTTACAAGCCCAAGGATCCAAGAGCAAAGAGAAGGCGGGGGGGGGGGATTCCCAACACACAGCCAATCCCCCCCCCCCGGGCCAGCATTAGACAGACCTTACCTTGAGCTGGCTACGATGCATCGCTTATGGAGATAAAAGTCAGAGTAATCCTGAGCGTCTTTGCCTTTAGCCGATGAGCCGTTCCCCTCTCTGTAAAGGCGTCCACTAGGAGAGAAGCAGCCCTTGCAACCCACAGGGATAGCAGCAGAATTGCCGGGCGCTTTCTTCTTACTCCCCCTCTTCCTCTCTCTCTCTTTTGCGGCGACACCCCCCGAAGCAGGTCTCCTGCAAAGCCGAGTTCCCGTTCCCATAGCAATCGGTCCCACCCCTCGGCGCGCACGGATTGGCGGAGTCTGCCCTCCTTCGGGGCATCGCGTAGAGTCACGATTGGGCGGCTGCGAGGCAGCCATGTTCAGTGTTGCAACGCTGGGGAAAACGGGACGGAGAGGTGCGCTGGCTGAAGATACGTGGCGCTGAAGGGAGTGGGTGGGACTTGACGATAGAATCGCAGTGACGTCGACGCTGGGGTATGGGCGGAAGGGATGGTGAGCGACGTAGGGGGGAAAGCCAATGGGAGGCGCCCGGGAGGCTCTGACCGAGTTGTGGCTGCTGATTGGCAAGGAGAAAGGGAAGCGCGAGGGAGTCTTCTCGCTCTATCTCCAGTGTTCCCTCTAAGCTGAGTTAGTGTGAGCTAGCTCACAGTTTTTTTAGCCTCCGGCTCACACATTTTTGTCTTAGCTCAGGAAGGGCAAAGTAATTTATGGCAAAGTAATGTATGCAGTAATTTAGCTCAGGAAGGGCAAAGTAATGTATGCAGTAATTTATCCATGGCAAAGTAATTTATGCAAGTAGCCAGATTACTCGCTCGCAACTTTAATGCCAGTCGCTCACAAAGGAGAACTCTTGCTCACAAGACTCCACAGCTTGGAGGGAACATTGATCTGGACTGCCTTCTTTTTTTTCGTGCTGCCGCGCGACGCCGTCTTTCTCTATGCTTGTCTGAATGTTGTTTGGAGGAGATTCTTTTAGAGCAGTGCGGAGGCGCCGCCCCCAACGGACGATAAACATATGCGGTCGCGCAAAAACATGCTAGCACCCTCGAGGTGTGAAAAACGACACTAAATGTAGACAGCTTTTTTTTGAAGACGGGGTCAAAAGGCTGGGACACCGGTGGGAGAGACAAATGTAGATTCAGCCGAAGTTAGCACTCTGCTTAAACTCCGTCCCACCGCTGTGTCTGAAGAAGGAAGCGGTAACTGACGCAGGCTCCTGTTTAATTAAATGTTGTTAGGCGCAACTGGAATGTTGTCGATTTTGATACAACAGACAAGAATTTTATTTTATTTATATTTATTTATTTAGGTATTTTTACCCCGCCCTCCCCACAAGTGGGCTCAGGGCGGCTTACAGGGGCATAAGCTTTTTAAAATTCAATTATCTGGAATTTTCCACTGAAGTGGTGTTTATTACCAAGTGGCAGCTCCAGAATCTAATATAGCTGGTATCCTCTGGCAGTTCTGTAGAAAGTTACCTTTTCCCCTAATATAATATAGATATTGGGTAAACAACCCAGTTATACATAGGATGGTTTTCAACCAATGTAGTTTTGCTTCTGTATTTCCACTGGTGAATCACCAAATGATAACAGTACTTGGTACACTTAATGCACTATCAGATCTATTGAGTCCTTTTTAGTCAGTTAAAAAACACACAGGGCAAATATGCTTTCAGTGGCACAGAGACTACTAGTGATATAACCTATCTTGCTTCCATATGATTGCCCTAACTCTGTTTATTACTCCAGAAAAAGGGGTGAACATATTCAAACATCAATATTTTGGTGTGGGGGAAATGCAACACCTGCACAATTTAAATACTATATTTACTTATAGAGAGACAATCCTGAATGTAATATGATCCCTTTAAAAGTGTTACACCCCCAAAAAATATTATTGGACATAACTGTCACCAGGGGTCATTTCGTAGAAAAAGAGGTGCAGGAGCTCATTAGCATAACTCATTAGCATAACTCATTTGTATATGCCACACCCCCTGACATAGGAAGTGTGTCACCCACCACTCAGGCTCCACTGGACTGTTTTGGATTGCTAGCTATTGGTGGGGGGGAAATGTGCAGATCTGTCCTCGCAGAGGAGGGAGAGCTTGTACCTGAATAAAACTTGGTCTTAAAGGTGCCACTGGACTGTTTTGGACCAGGGGTGGGGGAGCTCTTACCTGGTTGCTTCTTGCTCTGACTGAGGGCTGCTGGGAGCAGGGGGTGGGGCTTGTGGCATGTGCCCGCCCCCTGGGCTCTTTATGACCCAGATTGTCACTTGTATGTGAATGTAAGACCCCCTCTCTCTTTTGATGGCATATCTGGGGGGGGGGACTAGTCTTACATTTGAGTAAATACTGTACTACTACAGTGGATGGAAGGAATTTGAACAACGACCCAAAATAAATAACTAGGTGAAAAAATATTTTCTGGAAAGATCCTTGTATTTCTTTTTTTAATTCATCTATCTGCATTTGCTTTGTGTTTTGCACTGCAAACATTTGTTTCGATACATTCTCTGCAAATACATATAGGCACTCATCTTTTTAGTGCGTGCCTGTGCTGAAGACATGTTCTTGGATTAATGGGGGGGATGTATAAAACAACACACTTTTAAACTACAGGAAGGGAGAATGAGTTTGCAAACCACTGTGGGTCTCTACTGGGAAGAAAAGCATAGTGATGATGATGATGATAATAAATAGCTGCAATAAATAGCTTCAGCTGCTAATGATAATGCATCTGCATTCTGATAACAATTTTATTTTATTTTATAATCCAACAATCTACAAACAAATTTAAAACCAGTGAATACCATAAAGCAGTATACAACCGAAAAAATTTCTAGCGAATGTTACCAACATTAAGTTACATGTGATGAAAGATGTAGTCTTTTAGATTCAGCACAGTCAGAAGCAATTAATATTCGAAGAACAGCAAATGGGTAACCTATGTCAGCAGCATGATTAAAAACCTTGTAGTGGATTCTTGTTAGGTTGCATTATTTTACATGCATCTCCTTTTTTCATGCGGCAAAATTTGTCATCAGAAATAGGGCAGACTACTGTATTTTCATTAAGATGTATTCATAAATACATAAATGGCTGCACTGAACACTAAATGCTGTTAGGAATGAAGGTCTATCATAATACCCCTTTTTACATTCCATCATCCATCTGGGTTAACTATTTCAGTCCTCTCTTTTCCTCAGTGGAATCAAATTCAATCTTAACTATTTCTCCTGACATTCTTCCTGTTTGGCCGCCAGTCACTCCTAAACTAGTCGAACACCTTATCTCTTGCCTACGTGCAGGTAAAGCCCCAGCCGCAGACTTAACTCCTGATGAGATATTTAAAATTAATCCTACCTGGTGGGTTGAAGTTTTAGCCCCAGTCTTTAGTATGGCAAATGCCTCCGGTAACACTCCATACACTTGGCAGTAGACTGTCATAGGTAAAGGTTCCCTTGCTCGAAAGCCAGTCGAATCCGACTCCAGGCTTGCGGTGCTCATCTCCGTTTCAAAGCCGAAGAGCCAGCGCTGTCCGAAGACGTTTCCGTGGTCATGTGGCCGGCATAAACATAAAACTGTCATAGTCCCATATTATAAAAAGTGTCCTGCTCTGGCCCAGCGTGTTACCGTCCAATTTCTTTATTATCCTGCTTAGGCAAATTATACTCTTATTATCTATTGAATAAGCTATTGGAATGTATGGACTCTAATAACATCTTAGGCTGGGAGCAAATTGGCTTCAGAAGTGGTTGTTCTACTTTAGATCACAGACTCATTCTCTTCCATTTAGCCAAAAAATATACTTCACTTTCAGAAGTTCTTTATGTAGCCTTTATGGATCTTAAAGGATTATTGGGCAGCATCTCTAGATCAAGACTTTGGAACAAATTAAGGAAATCCACTATGGGCAGATGACGACTATGGTTGACAGGGGTCATTTCGTAGAAAAAGAGCTAGGGGAACTCATTAGCATAACTCATTAGCATATGCCACACCCCCTGACATCAGGGGCCCGGCAGTGGACCTGCAAGGCCAGCGGGAGTGCGAGGAAGCCCCGCCAAGGCCCTCCCTGGCCCCAGGCAGGCAGGGGTGGGGAGAGGTGGAGAGGAAGCAACTTACCCTCCCTCTTCTCCTGCCTCCTCCTGGCTGAATGAGGGCTGGAAGCGGGGCGGCCGGAAGCAGGGGGCGGGGCTTCGTCATGTGCCCCGCCCCCTGCACCTCACCCGGGGGAACTGCGTTCCCCCGCGTTCCCCCCCCGAAATGACCTCTGATGGTTGATAGAAAATCTTCATATTGACTAGAGTGCTCAGTTCCATTGTAGCCTAAAAGGAGGTCTGTCTAAAATATTTTCTGTTGACAAGGGAGTCCAGCAGGGGCGCTTGTTAACTCCATTCTTATTTAACACAGAGGCTTGATTTTTACAAGATTCGGGATTATATATACTGTTCCATTATTTCCCAAGTGTGGCTGAACATTTTACACAGAAGTTCTTGTGTGAAACATTCTACTTCAGTGTTAGGTGTCATAATTCAAGTAATATAACAATCCATGCATTTAACAGATAAGAAAATTAGAATAGAGTTCATATAGTGCAGATGAGAGTTATAAAACTCTCATAAACTACAGTTCATTTATTCCCATTGAAGTAGGAGGAAGTAGAATCAAAATCCTTTAAGTAATGTCAATAGATGGGTATAGTTTCTATTTATTATTCTGCATATTCCTTTTAAATATTTATAGCTTTAAAATTTGTGTCTTTATTATAAAGACAGTTTACGAAGATCCTCCAGGTTGCCCAAAGAACTGATCCTAGCAACTTGCAAAGGAAGCAAACTGGTTTATATTAGGCAATTTGGAAACAAAAGCAATAATCTAGCAGCAATTCTAGCAGCCACCATCCACAGCTGTTTCTTTCCAGACCACTTGGAGGCAGAATCCACTCACCTCCAAACAGTAACTCTTTCTTAACTGTTTTTCCCTATCACAGTCTAGCTAAGCAGAATATTTAGTGAGGTTAAAAGGCTGCTTAGCCTACTTTCTCTTATCATCCCATCTGAGGTCATGGATTGCTGCTTTGGATTGTACCGCCTTCCAGAGGAACCTGGAGAACAGAGCCCCCTCCTTTAACAACAGACACAACAACGACAACAACAACAGGATATGAAGTAGTATTGTTAGGAGTACTAATATGTGTTGGATCCCCAGGCATTCGAAATAACTCCACGTTTGATTCAAAGCAAGGTTTATTTCAAAGCGATGGTTCACACACGAACAAGGACATTGTTAGGAATGGCTACCAATACACACGTAGAAGATAATAAAGAGAATTGAACCAGGGTAGAACCAATGAGCCCAGTTCCTGCTGGCGGGAATGGGTTGAAGACTCGCGCCCATTTCATGGGAACATAACAGTTCACTGCAATCAACATAGGTTCAGTTCACAGGATAGATACCCATAACAAGCTGAGCGAAACTTCGACTCCCACCACCAGCTGCCTGGCCTTGACTAGTTTCGCATAGTACCAAATAACAGCAATAGACTACACATGAGCTTTACCGGGATGGGGGTGGGGAAGAGAATACCACAGAGCTAAGCAGGAACCTTCTGACACCATGGCAGCTTGCTGACAATATGTCATAAATCACTTTGAGAACTTTAAAAGCAACTAGTAAGTGTAATAAATAATAGGTAGGTTAGACTGAAAGGATTGACTTGGCCCAAAATCACTCAGTGGGGGTCCACGGTGAGTGATGGGGGTTTGAACGTTGATCTCCCAGAATCTGCTTTTAAGCTCTTAACTGCTACACCACACTGGCTTTCATAGGGTGGCCGCTGTTGAAGAGTAGCAAGCAGCCAGGCCAAGGTGAGTCACACAAGTCGGATGGTATCTATCAAGTCAGCCAGTGATTGCTGTCAGGCCTGGTCCTGATGAGTCTTCCCTGAAAGGCCAAAACAGCCCCAGAAAGGACCATGCCCCATCCCCCTGCCTTTTACTGACAGAAACCAAGCCTTGGAATGTTGTGGCTGCCTAGCAACAGCTGCTGATGGAAACCATTTGTTAAAGCTGCAAGTGCTCCTTTTATCATTTTGCATTTTTAATCCCCCCCCCATGTATTTTCAAGATTTCAGATTTTCCTGGAGATAGATCAAGATGGGTAGCCATGTTGGTCTGTAGCAGTAGAAAAGAGCAAGAGTCCAGTAGCACCTTAAAGACTAACAAAATTTGTGGCAGGGTAGGAGCTTTTGTGAGTCACTGTTCACTTTTTCAGAGAGCATTTTGCACGCCAAATTTAAAATTGAAGGCTTCCAGCCAGGTAGAAAAGAGGACTGGTGTGCTACTACCAGGGGTCATTTCCTGTGGGATCGCACAGGAGCGGAGCTCCGGCAGTAAGGAGCCCAGGGGGCGGGCACATGCAACAAGCCCCGCCCCCTGTTCCCAGCAGCCCTCAGTCAGGCCATGAGGAGCAAGAAGCAGCCAGGTAAGTTGCAGACCCCCCACGGCCCGCCTTCAGGTACAATCTCTCCCTCCTCTGTGAGGGCAGATCTGCGCATCCCCCCCCCCATAGCTAGCAATCCAAAACAGTCCAATGGCACCTTTAAGACCAAGTTTTATTTAGGTACAAGCTCTCCCTCCTCTGCGAGGACAGATCTGCACGTCTCCCCCCCAATAGCTAGCAATCCAAAACAGACCAGTGGAGCCTGAGCGGTGGGTGTTGCCTTCTGACACACTTCCTGTGATGTCAGGGGGTGTGGCATATGCAAATAAGTTATGCTAATGAGTTGTGCTAATGAGCTCCTGCACCTCTTTTCCTGCGAAATGACCCCTGGCTACTACTATAACTATTAATACAGTGTTCATGGAGAGCATTTAAGCCAGCATAATATAGAAGGCTTTTGCACCTAGTTAAAGAAGAAGAAGAGATTGGATTTATACCCCGCCCTTCACTACCCAAAGGTGTCTCAGAGCGGCTTACAAACTCCTTTCCCTTCCCCTCCCCACAACAGACACCCTGTGAGGTAGGCGGGGCTGAGAGAGCTCTTGACAGAAACTGCTCTTTTTCAAGAACAGCTGTGCCAGAGTTATGGCTTGCCCAAGGTCATCCAGCCAGGTGCAAGTGGAGGAGTGGGGAATCAAACCCCCTACTGTAAGTATTAATACAGTTTTCATGGAGAGCATTTAATCCAGAATAATACACAGGGCTTTTGCACCTAGTTAAAAAGACAAGACTGACTTGCTCCTAATGCAAACCGTTGAAATTGAACCAGAAGATAATTTGAAGAAAATAAAGAAGAAGTTAAGCATTGGTTTGCTTCTAACATAACATTGAGCTGTATCAAGAGGCTGACACATTTCAATACAATAGGATTACTCCTGAGGAAGATTGGGACGAAATGAGCTTTGCAGGGTTGTTAGCCAAATTGCCACAAATTATTATTTTTCTTTGGGGAATTACAATTTTACACAAGGCAATAGGCAAATAGGGGAGCAAGCACCCATGTATACAGGGGTCCCGCTTCTTCCCGAATCACCAGAAATAGACTCAAAGGCTGGCTTCAGTATAAAAATGGTTTCGTTTACTGAAGATATCTCATAAGCATACCGCAATTCAAACACACTCACAATTACAGAGATCTAGGGAAATTAAATAGAAAGGGATAATCACAATCACATTAGCAGGATGTTACGTTGAGGGGCAATACTTTACCTGTCCTCGGTGGGATGGAACGATCCTTGGGGAAAATGAGGGAGACTATGGGGTATTAGGGTCGTGTCCTGAACCAAGAGTCATGGAGGTGGGGTGGGTGTAGAAATCAGGAGAGAGAGAAAGCACATGGCGGGGTGCACCTCCTTTTATGAGGTGCTTGGGGGTGGGTTTAGCTGGCCACGTCCCCTGGCACGCCTCCTATTAGTCCGTCCCAAAATATGCTACTGGAGCTGGGTACAGGGGGAAAGGATTAAGGGAGTGGACAATGCTGAGATCTAGTAATTCAGGGCAGGACAGTGGCACCTGGATGGATGATGACTCATGCAGCCAGAGTCATTGTCATTGATATTCCTTGATTGTCTCATGGCTGTAGCTTCAGCTAGGTGAGGCTGTGTGGGGGAAGGGGAATGCTGCCTGCGCATGCAAGGAAGAAGCTCCACATGGCGTTTGGATTCCATGTCTCTGGTCTTCTGCCTTGGTTTTCAGTGCTACATGTGGCTAGGGAGCTGGTCCATCTCACAGCAGGTAAGAGGGCACGTAACCTTAAGAACCATTGGCACATCATCTCAAAGGAAGGCTTCCTTCTTCTGGGTGTGTGTCTTTGGTTGGCATCATTTTTGGGTCACCACACGGCTCAGTCCCTTTTGCACACTACTTGCACAGTCCCGTTTTTATCACTTATGAATTGTGTCCATAAGAGCGCTATAAGCGCCTTGCGGGGCAACAGGGTGGACTCTATGGCATAATATTCAGCTGAGGCCTTTCCCCTTCCCAAACCCTACTCTCCTCAGACTCCACCACAAAACGTCCAAGAATCTCCTAATCTGGAGCTGACAGTGGCAACCCTACTCAGGCCTGCCCCCAATGAGCCCTAGGGTTGCCAGGTCCCCTCGCTATGCTGGCGGGAGGATTTGGGGGTGCATTCCTGGATGTTACCAGGGCTATTTTTGGGCAGGAACGCACAGGAACGGAGTTCCAGCTGGCTCCCAAGTTGGCCACGCCCAGCAGGAACTCATTAGCATAATAGGACACACCCAACAGCAGAAACTCATTAGGACTGGCTACTTTAGGGGTGTGTGGCCTAACATGCAAAGGAGTTTCTGCTACAAAAAAAGCACTGGGTTTTGACAACAAACAAGGTAAACAGAATAACAAGCAAAAGGTGGGTATGGCTGGATGACCACACTTCTGGTAACATGGGGGTGTGGCCTAATAGGCTAATGAGCTGTGCTGTCAGGGGTGTGGCCTAACATGCTAATGAGTTTCTGCTGTTCGGTGTGGCCTGTTATGCTAATGAGTTCCTGGTGGGCTTTTTCTACCAAAAGAGCCCTGGATGTTACTAAAGTGATGACTTCACCCGGAAGTGATATCATCATGTCGGCAACGTCACATAGAGATGCTCTGGTTTAAGGGCAAAACTCTATGGTTTTTGGCCAAATTTACCATAGAGTTTAGCCCTCAAACCAGAGTGTTGTGTACAGTGTCCCCGACATGATGACATCACTTCCAGGTGGTGTCATCATTTCAAGGATGTTGTACCCAGATGTGGCTGTTTGGGGGGTGAGGTTTCCCTTACTAGCCAGCTGACCAGCAGCAGGTTAACAAAAAGGTAAAGGTAAAGGTTCCCTTGCTCGAAAGCCAGTCGAGTCCGACTCTAGGGTTGCGATGCTCATCTCCGTTTCAAAGCCGAAGAGCCAGCGGTGTCCAAAGACATTTTCGTGGTCATGTGGACGGCATGACTAAACACCAAGGCGCACGGAACGCTGTTACCTTCCCACCGAAGCGGTATCTATTTATCTACTTGCAATTTCTTGCTTTCGAACTGCTAGGTTGGCAGGAGCTGGAACTAGAGACGGGAGCTCACTCCATCATGCGGCACCCGGGTCTCGAACTGCTAAACTACTGACCTTCCACAGCCTGCAGTTCAGCGTCTTAACCACTTGAGCCACCGCAGCTCAACAGCAAATAGAAGTGCCCAAAAGTGGGGGAACCCTCCTGGGACCTGGGGACTGGCAACCCTAATGAGTCCTCCCTCAAAGGCTAAAATAGGCCTGCAAAGGGCCTTGCCCCTGTCCTTTACTGAGGGCAGTAGCACAGATGGGTATTCCTCCACTAATGGAGGAGAGCAATATTGCTTGATCCCATCTCTTCACTGCCGCCCCCCACCATGGCACATAGCATTTGTCCAAGAGAGTTCTGCGATCCTTTCCATCACCTTTTGAGTATCACCATTGCCAGGGGCTGAGAATATCCATCTCTATAGTTGGTTTTGTAGAGTCTAACCTCATGTTTTTGGGTTTGGGTTTTTCTTTCTTCTAATACCCATTGTAAAATGAAAACAAAGTGTCTTGTATAGTTCTGTCTAATCTCCCTTTTTTGTCTTTCGTCCTTTTTCTCCTTCTGTAAACCAAGCTGGAAACTAAAGGATAGTTGATTGCTTTTTCAAGGTTTTGTAAAAGTAAAATGTTTGTTCCATCTCATCAATACCAGATTAATTTCCAATTTTTAACTATTTACCATTTCACCATCTTACTAACTGCTTGTTGAGCAGTTAGATAAGCCTCTGCACCAATGTTCCCTCTGTGGAGTCTTGTGAGCCAAAAATTCTACTTTGTGAGCTACTGGCATTCAAGTTGTGAGCAGGGAATTTGGCTACTGCATAAGTCAGTTTGCCTTGGAGTCATCCTTCCTGAGCTATGACAAAAATTTGTGAGCTGGAGGCTAAAAAACTGTGAGCTAGCTCACACTAACTCAGTTTAGAGGGAACATTGCTCTGCACCCAGCCAGATTCCGAGGACACAATTTGTCACAACAATTTGCAAGTCAATTTTAATACTCAGAAACCAGTACAATCATTCCTTGTTATCTGCAGCCATTCTGTTAGATATTTACAAGTATATATCCAGGTATTTTACCACAGAAACATAAAGAATTTGTCATTTCTGTATGGACCTGTATTACATATGACGTAAGCAATAAACAGGTCAACACTCTTAGACATGACACAATATTTACAAGCAAAATTATGTTACAGCCATGCATAATTACATGAAAATCTATCAAATAGGTTACTACACAATCTGTTCAGGCAGAGAGTCTGCTCTTCAATTATTGTTGAATCAGGTGATTAAATGACATCACACCGGAAACAAAAGTTGTGTAATACTTTATTAGAATCATAGCTTAGTTAAAGCCTATGCTAGAATATTTGCATTTTAAAAAGTCCTAATTCATTATGCTAAACTATTAATGCTTAAAACATGCCTGACAGGGTACCTTTGTAATTTGCTCTACCACCTACCTATAATGGTTTTTAAAAACCTCTTATGCTTTATGTAAGAGACCATTCACACTTAATTTGTCATGCACAATCATGGTTACAACCTGACAGGCTCAGATGTGGGTAGTGTTGCCAACCTCCAGGTGGAGCCTGGAGATCTCTCAGCATTACAATTGATTTCCAACAATAGAAATCAGTTCCCCTGGATAAAATGGCTTTGGAGGGTGCACTCCAGGAATTTCCCAACCAGGTTTGGCAACCCTAGTTAGCATATCTAAAGCTAACGTTGTACAATGTGACAAGGTCACATGAAGACATAGATGTTCTTGTAGTGTAATTCTGAGTTTTTAAATACTGGGTGTGGTGCAACAAGGTAGACAACAGCAGGAAGAATTGAGGGCATTCATGTGATCCTGCCAACCTAGAAGAAGAGAAGAGGAAGAAGAGATTGGATTTATACCCCGCCCTTCACTTGGAGTCTCAGAGCGGCTTACAAACTCCTTTCCCTTCCCCTCCCCACGACAGACACCCTGTGAGGTGGGTGGGGCTGAGAGAGCTCTGACACAAACTGCTCTTTTTCAAGGACAGCTGTGCCAGAGCTTGTGACTGACCCAAGATCACATCAGCAGGTGCAAGTGGAGGAGTGGGGAATCAAACCCGGTTCTCCCAGATTAGAGTCTGCACACTTAACCACTACACCAAACTGGCTCTTAACCACTACACCAAACCTAGCAGTTCGAAAGCAAGAAATTGCAAGTAGATAAATAGGTACCACTTCGGTGGGAAGGTAACAGTGTTCTGTGCGCCTTGGTGTTTAGTCATGCTGGCCACATGACCATGGAAACGTCTTCGGACAGCGCTGGCTCTTCGGCTTTGAAACAGAGATGAGCACCGCAGTCCTAGAGTCGGACCCGACTGGCTTTCGAGCAAGGGAACCTTTACCTTTTACCTTTATGCAAACATCTTATGCAGAGTTACTCCACTGAAAACAATGGGTTTAGACTGGAGTAACTGCAAAGGACTGCACTGTAAGCAGGCCAAAATCTGATTAATAACATGAAACTGTAATTTCAGGAACATGGCATCGAATTTTGAACAAAACGGAAGGCAGAAATATCTGGTAGACTAGCACGGTAAATAATGAAGCACAAGAAAAAATACAGCAAATGCACAGCAGGTTTGGAATGTTGCATATGAATCCCACCCCCTCCCCTTAGGAAAGTACATTAGGAAAGCAGGAAATAAGATCAACCAGGGGGAACTGAACTCACATGTCATATTTCAGGGTTAGGTTTGTTTGATTGTTTTTAATGTTTTCAAGGCTCTAGCCTTAATTTAAACATCGTGACATTCTGCCAGTGAGGCTCCATCTGAAACGTCAGGTCATCAATGTTGGAAAATTAGTAAAGATAGTTAACTATTCAGAGGTTGCAATAGATCTTTGTTCACTGGAGAGGAGGCATTTTCTTTCTGTGTAAAAATCTTTATTTCTAAAGGGAAGGGTACACAGGAAAATCTACAAAACAACAAACACTTAAGACTACATGCTTGCAACAACAGACAGATCAGATAGTTAATGGAGATTATTCTTCCTTCTTGACCCCTAGAAGGAAATCACCTGAATGCATTAACCCAGGGCTCATTTCATAGAAAAAGAAATGCAGGAGCTCATTAGCATAACTCATTAGCATAACTCATTTGCATATGCCACACCCCCTGACATCGCCGGAAGTGTGTCAGAAGGCAACACCCACCGCTCAGGCTCCACTGGACTGTTTTGGATTGCTAGCTATTGGGGGGGGGGAACGTGCAGATCTGCCCTTGCAGAGGAGGGAGAGCTTGTACCTGAAGGTGGGCTGGGGGGGGGCTCTGCAATTTACCTGGCTGCTACTTGCTCTTCATGGCCCGACTGAGGGCTGTTGGGAGCAGGGGGCGGGGCTTGTTGCATGTACCCACCCCCTGGGCTCCTTACTGCCGGAGCTCCACTCCTGTGCGCTCCCACAGGAAATGATCCCTGCATTAACCAATTATTGTTAGTAAATAGGCTTCAGTTTCCTGGGCTTTCTCTCCATTGGCTTTGTGCCAGGTTCCCTTCCAGGTCAGTCTAAACAATAGCACACAAGGTAAACACATTGACCCTATAATGTCTGAACTTAGACCTTGCAACACACATGTTTCCAACAAACAATATATTCCTTTCTAAAGGCACAGCCGAGACTTAGCTTGGCTGCGCTTTGCCGAACAGGAGGCGCGGGGGGGAGGCTGGAAGGAGGTGACTAGGTTTGGGCAGCCCCTAAAGGGAGGTGGGGCATTGCAGGGTCAGCCGAGGCTCACCAATCAAGCCACTGTATGTGGTCCAGGGCGGGGCAGGAGCCCGAAGAGAAGGTTTTGCAACACCCCACGCCAGACTCTAGTCTTTTGTGTTGATCGTGGGGCACAGCAGCGTGTTTTGGGCAAGCAGATATGCAGTGTCATCAGGATGGGACGCCGATCTGGGACTCAGCGAACATCTTCATTTCACTCGGTCAGGACACTGAGGGATGAAGTGGTCGGCTCTTCTATCCAGCATAGCAACTGAAGTCTTTTGACACAGCCCACCACATGCCGTCATCATCCAGTCGGGGGGGGGGGAGATGACTTACCATTGCAGAAGGGCGTGGTGCCATCCAGAACCACGGCTGGCGACCTTTGGACTCTGCAGGGCCAACATCCTGGGACAAAGCTGATGTGGTTGACTTTGCTTGAACGTCAATGTTGGAAGGGGGCGGCGGCGGCACCAGATAGGGTGGACTCGGCCAGAAGAAGAGCTAGCGAGGCTGTAACACAAGTGATTATGGCCCTGGATGGGGAGGTTATTTCATACCCAGGCATTTCTTTTTCACTGTGCCACTGCTCCTTTGTCTGTAGTAATAAACAAGCTGTGGTCATGTTTGATCCAAGATGACTGTCTGTGTGTTCGTTCCTTCCCGTGCCCTCCCATAGCCACCTTGAGCTCTCAAACAGTACTGCTCCATTGTACGTGCCATGAAAAATAAGTATGGCAGTTCCATGAGACTGGCTTCAGTCAGGTTGATTCTTTACACTGAAGAAGGCACCAAATAGACACAGTCTGTACTCTCAGGGCTATTTTTGGGCAGGAACACACAGGAACGGAGTTCCAGCTGGCTTCCAAGTTGGCCACACCCAGCAGGAACTCATTAGGATTGGCTACATTAGGGGTGTGTGGCCTAACATGCAAAGGAGTTCCTGCTACAAAAAAGCCCTGGGTAAACAGAATAAGAAGCAAAAGGTGGGTGTGGCTGGATGAGCACACTTCTGGTAACATGGGGGTGTGGCCTAATATGCCAATGAGTTTTTGCTGTTGGGTGTGGCCTATTATGCTAATGAGTTTCTGCTGGGCTTTTTCTACAAAAAAAGCCCTGTGTATTCTTAATAACCTAACTGTTCCAATACTTGGAAGACAGCTGTAGCTGCCGACATGATCTGTTTCCCAGTGCTTTGAGTAAAGAGTCTGGAGAAAGTGCCAAATGTTTTCCCTTTCTCAAGGAAGAAGGAAATAACACTTGGAAAAAACATGCTGTGTACCTGTTGTTGAGAAATCTACCATTTGTTCCTGACAATGATGCTTAATATAGAGTATTTTCAGACATCATATTTATTATTTTGTAGTCATGGCACCAACATATTATTAACTATCATTCTGCCATTACTTTACTTTGGGAGTTATATCCAGAAAATACATGTCATTCTTTTAAACCTACTTGCAGAAACAGTTAACCCAGTTTAATAACCATTTAATGAATTTTGTCTCCTGTTATATTCTTACTGAGGCCTGATTTATATTTTTTGTTTGTTTAAAATGATTATGTACTGCCTCTCTAACACAAATTTCAGAGGCAGTTCAAGGAGTAGAACCTAAAATAAAAAGACAGAAACTAACCAGACCAACTAGAAAACAGCAGGAGCAGCTAAAACAGACATCACTAAAAACAAACGGCAATTAATTCAGATCCTAGGGCAACTGAAAGCAGGAAAGAAAAGAGGGAAGCAAAAACATATAGCAGTCAATTAAACAGTGAAATGATAAAGGCAAGGCTCTTTTTGTAGAAAAAGCCCAGCAGGGACTCATTAGCATAATAGGCCACACCCAACAGCCGGAACTCATTAGCATATTAGTCCACACCCCCGACAGCACAGCTCATTACCACATTAGGCCACACCCCCATGTTACCAGAAGTGTGGTTATCCAGCCACATCCATCTTTTGCTTGTTATTCTGTTTACCCAGGGCTTTTTTGTAGCAGGAACTCCTTTGCATGTTAGGCCACGCACCCCTAATGTAGCCAATCCGAATGAGTTCCTGCTGTTGGGTGTGGCCTATTATGCTAATGAGTTCCTGCTGGGCGTGGCCAACTTGGGAGCCAGCCGGAACTCCGTTCCTGTGCGTTCCTGCCCAAAAATAGCCCTGGATAAAGGGCATTTCAAAAACAGGGAGCAGCTGTTGAAAAGGCCGTATCCCTTCTGGTCATCTGCCTCATCTCGAAAGGCACAGGCGGTGGGGACACAAACAAAGAAGAACCTGCAGTGTCCCGTCAGGACTATTTAAGAGCAGGTCCTCCTTAAGTACACAGCTGCCAGGCCATATAGGGCTTTATATATCAAAACCATGAATTAAGACTGGAGATTAACAGGCAGACATTTAATTTAGGGATACCAGCTCTGGGTTGGAAAATCCCTGGAGATTTGAGGAAGCAGCCCGGGGGAGGTGGGGTTTGGGGTGGGGAGGGACCTCACTGGGGTACAATCCCATAGAGTCCACTACCCAGAGCAACAAACAAACAAACAGAGCAGCCATTTTCTCCAGGGGAACTGATCTCTGTAGTCCGGAGAACCCTTACAATTCTGGGAGATCTCCAAGTCCCACCTGGAGGTTGGGAAACCTAATTTAACTTCTTACATAACGGGTTCATGTGCTGTCTTTAGTCTGCCCTAGCTAGCAATCTTGCATTCCAAAGCTTCTAAATTGTCTTTTGTGGGTAACAATATCGTTGCTGTCAAAAATTCCTTCCTCGTAGTCAGTGCTCAAGGGAGGTGCAGTATTGGCATGTGGCCCTTGAAATGGGGATGTGACGCATACGCTAACTTGCACCTGCCCAGTGGTTCTTCCATTTAGTCTGAGGACCTAATTGCAGGCTACATTTTCTCCGGATCTTGGCTTGCACAATTAGACCTGTTCTGTGCTGGGAACTCCATTTGCACATAGATCCAATTTGGATCTGAACCATGGTGAGCAGAGAGAAGGGTTTTAGTCTTCCTCCTAGGACTACCAGCTGCCGTCTTCACTCCAGCAGAAGCAAAGATGAACTGGGGCAAGGAGCAATATCCCTTCCAGTTGCACCCAGAAATGACGTCACGGGTCTCTAGGAATTCCTCAGTTTCTATGGTTAAAAAATGATAGAGATCTGGTGAATTCGTAGAGGGCCACAATGTCACTTCTGGTTGGATTCAGGTGGGTAGCCCTGTTGGTCTGAAGCAACAGAACAAAGTTTTGAGTCCAGTGGCACGTTTAAGAACAGCAAAGCTTAATTCTGGGTATACATTTTCATAGCAGCCCTACTTCCCCTGCCCAGGGGAAGGCTGACACCCCTTCTCCTTATGTGCTATGGTCCCACACACACCTGGCAAATGAATGCACAGCATAGGCTTGCCAAGTCCCACTCTGGCAGGAAATTCAAACCCTCCAATGGACTAAGGCTGTGCTGGGTGGGTGTGTATATAGTTGGCCTTGCGGGGCCGTTTGAGTTAGTCTTGTGTTAAGTACAATAAACGTGTGCAAGAGCATGTCGTCGTCCGAGTCCTCCATGCGGAGAACCCAGTACTTTCCAGATCTGTGATGAGGAAGTGAATGCTTGTAAATCCATAAGTGGGCTTAGAAGAATGTAACTCCTCATCCTGAAAAGAGAGGGGAAATCACGGAGAACTTTCCACTTACAAAAAAGCAATTGATTGGGGATTCAGATGTCTACTGTTACAGAAAGACAACATATATAGATCAAGCTAACTAACCCCTATCCCTGTACACATCCCCTTTTTGTGATCTGTTTGGGGGGGGGGGTTGTGTGTGTGCGCGCGCTTGCATGCCTGGAAGTCATAGTGACTTCTGGCAACCCCTAGTGGGGTTTGGACGTTTCAGAGAGATGGCAGAGAGATGGTGCCCCAAGCCCTGGTATTCCTTGGAAGTCTCCCAATTACTTGCCAGGGTCAGACCTGCTTAGCTTCTGAGGTCTGACAAGATCAGGCTTGCCTGACTTGTGATCTGTTGATTAATTTCAGCATTTTCCTCCCAACCCAGCTGACTTCCTTGGACATGAGGGCGATCTGCCTGCAATATCTGTCACCCCAATGATCTCCAGGGTTGATTTGGCTGCTCTGGCTGGCTAGGCAGGTGTCCCCTACCTCCCTCACTGCTCAGTGGAAGAAGACAACCATCCCAGTTAGAAGGAGTGTAGTGTTCTTTGATCAACGGTATACAATAGCTGCGCTCCCCTGCTGGAACCTCCAAACAAGCTCAAGGTCCCAGCTGACTTCCAGTGTTCGAGTGGACTGGAGAGAAATGTTGATATCAACAGAATGCAGTGAGGCAAGACAGTATCTTGTTCTGGCAAGTTGGCAGCAAGGTCCAAGGGTCACAGGCAAGCAGGTAGGCAAAACGAAGGAGGGCAGGATCCAAGGGTCAAGAGCTGAAGCTGGAAACTAGAGATCTCCACAAGAGGCAAGCAGGCCCTTTGAAGCTGGGATTTAGCAATCAGCTGCCCTCTAAGGGCCAAACGACAAATTACGGAGAACATGGGTCCAACTCGCAGCCTCCAATGCCACTGCAGAGGAAAATTGTGAGGGCCTGACTTGTTTCACTTCCAAAGAGTTTTCTCCTTACGTACAGGCAGGGCTATGGCAAGCCTTGACAGCGGACAGAGTTTCATTACCCTTACTCATGTGCTCTGGTGTTGTTTACAAAGAGAATCCTGCATACCTATTTGAGAAACCTGAAAATAATCAGTCACGTGCCTGTACTGTCACACATGTGCCCAGTCTGCAAATAAGAATTGTTATTGTCCATACAATGGTGATGCAATACGGACTAGGACTAGGGTTGCCCTCCTGGCAACTGGTGAGGGATGTGGGAGACTTACAAGGAGAAAGAGAAAGGCCTAGGCCTTGTTGTGGCATTGCACAGGAAGTGATGTCATCACAGCACCGATGTTGAGGTGACATTCTGGTATTCCGGCAAAAACTCTATGGTAAAAACAGCTTCTACCACAGAGTTTTTGCCGGAATACCAAATTGTCACCCAGATGTCACTGGCATGATGACATCACTTCCTGTGTGACACCAGCAATGAGCCCCAGGCCTTCTCCTTTCCCCTGGTAAGTCTCCCCCCCCCCGCTTGCCAGCCGATCAGTGTCTGGGGGTAGGGCTTGGCAACAGGGAACCCCTGCCTTCATGGGGAGGGGGTGTCCAACAACCCTGCCTAGGACATACTGGGTTCAGCTGATTAGGATTCCTCTTCTGTATTGTGTTGTAAGGTAGTCCATATCTCATTAAAGAGGAACTAACTTTTTATGCAGAATTCTTTGCCATGTTGATCCAAACATCCTGAGGAACATTGTTCCCTGAATGCCGGACCCCGGAAATGTCAGGAGGGATTGGGTTCTCACTGGTGAGCACATCTGGTTTGGGGAAGATGTTCCAGTTTGCTGCTTGGAATGCCAAGTTAAGCCACCTTAGAGAGCAAGTTTAAGCAGGTCTACTCAGAATCTTATTCAGGTCTGTTCAGTGGGCCTTACCCTCAGGTAAGAGTTCTTAGGATTGATCTGAAACTATCCCAAGTAGATCTAATTGCAGGTAAGCATGCAGACTGCCACTTAAAAAGAAGACTGGAGCACCTACCCACAAATACTGCTATGCTACTTATGCAACAAGTAAGAAGCGGCATAAAAATGTCCTGGCACAAAGAGGTATGACTGAAAAAGATTCAGATGCAGCCACATGAAATAAATGTGGTCTTTCTGTACAGAAAAAGGACTTCTGTTTACGTACTGCCTGATAAAGAGTTTTATGTCATTCAAACATTTTCAGGAATTTTTTAAACTAAAGAAGCCTTTTGCCTTCATTTTAATAAATGTTTGATTTCACAATACGAAGCAGATCAAGTAGAATCTTCATTTACCTTTGCATGACTCATAAGTAGTTTAGTTTTTTAAACATCTTATAATTATTTTGATATAATGGACTGTTAAACTTTTCTCCTTTTAACATTTTAAGGATTTTAAGGTTATATGTTTATTTTTAGAGCTGAAAGCTAATTTGCTTGTATTTAACAAACATGTAATATTTTGATAAATGGTCTTTGACCGCAAATAAACATCATTCATTCATAAATGTTTGCAGTTAAATTTTGTACACTGTACAGCCATATGTACAGTTCATAGCTAGACTTTGTTTCAAGCTATACAGTCACATCAGTTATGCTGAGGAACAAAATGATCTCATTAAAAAAATATGGACAAGCACAGGGGAGTAGATTTTTCAAGGTTTAGATAATTGGATACATAATCGTCAAATGTCAGAGTTTTGGAAAACACTAATGAATGAGACCCTGTAAAGCGATACCGCAAAATTAATCATTGATTTTAGCAGTTAGTATGAGTTAATTAGGTCTAAAACCAATAGACTCCTTCTCCTGCACAGATTAACACATTTAAATAGACTTCAAAACTGCAGCAGCCCTGACAAAACATTACCTTGTCCAAAGAAACACACAGTGGGGTTTTTGTGTGAAAGGAGGGATGCACTTAAGTTGGTTAAACATAAGCCATCTCCCCAAACCACTTTGAAAACTGAGAGAAGGCATTTAGTGGCATAGAACAGAGATTACTAGTTAAGAGATTTAACAAAAAAAAATCTCACTGGACATATGCAAATTCCTGGTCTTACCTGAAATAATTAGTTGGATACTGGTTCTTATCTTTCATTTACAGGCCTAACAACTAAGAGATATTAACATTTTTCGGTTATTATGTAGCAGTTTGAAGTGCTATCCCCATGAAACGAGACCTGGAATATTAGAAGTTTATGTAGACCAACAACTACATACCAACCAATATCTGCCAACATCCAGGTGATGGCTAGAGATCTCCAAGAATTACAGCCAATCTCCATATGGCTGGGATAAGTTCCCCTGGAGAAAAAGGCTATTTGGAGAGTGGAATCTATGGG